>NW_024582770.1:147228-152679 GCF_018398535.1 Haplochromis burtoni
ACTGCTGCAGTATTGGTTAGTCCAAATGAAATGACTACATATGCAAAGTTTCCTGGGGGTACTGACTGCAGTTTTACATTTATCTTATCAATACATACTAGAAATGATAAGCATTTCTGAGACCCAAATTGGTGAAGATGGTGGCTCCCTGCAAAGGCTATAAAGTTGTACTGTTTGAGGGCAGGGTGTGTTTATTCTTGATTGTGATCTGGTTTAGACTTTTATAGTCAATACATGTTTTGCTTCCACTGGTGAAGAGGATAGCCATAAGATTGCTGCTGTCACGGTCATAGTGAAAATGTGTCATGTGCAGTGTTGGTCAAGTTACTTGAAAAAAGTAATCAGTAACTAATTACTGATTACTTCCCCAAAAAAGTAATCCCGTTACTTTACTGATTACTTATTTTCATAAGTAATTAATTACTTAGTTACTTTTTAAAAACACGATTTACAACCTGAAGAGGTGATAAAGCGATAGATCTTTCAGCCCAATTCTACTTTTTCTACATAATCCATCATACAAAATGTAATCAAATGGAAAAGTCTCTTTTTAAAACTTGTTTTATTAGTTTTAATCTTTTAACTTTATGCATCAAGCAAAAATTTAATTATATGCAACATTCTCTGACTTGAATAAATTAGTTTAACATTTAAACCTATTTTCTACACATTCCAGCACATAAAATAAAATATTTTTTGTGTTTACACTCACTCTTTCAAATAGATGCAAGTAAAACACAGCAGAAAATAAATAAAGTCAAAGACTCAGTGGTCCTGTTGCTCTATTTTCACCTGTAAAGCAGGACTGCGGTAGGCGGAGGTTTACCCTGGTACAGGTGTGCTGCGGTCAGTTGAAGAATCCGCGAGTTTCTCTGTGAGTTTCCCATTACGTTGTTGCGCACTCGGTGCTTGCTCGGAAGTTTAGGGGTTTTTTTCGCTGTAAAAAGAAGTTTTCTTCCCACGCACGATGGACACTAATGTTTTTGTCACTTTTTATGGAATCAAACTCAAAGTAAGGTCAGTACTTCCACGCTTTAAACGCTGCACGCTCATACTCTCTCCCACAATCGATATGTGATCCATTGTTGATCTGCAGACAGCTGTTGTCACTAACGGTGCACTCGCTTACGTCACTGTCATGAGACATTCTCGCAAAAAATCACGGTTTTAGTAACGCAGTAACGCAGCGTTAGTATGGGAAAGTAACGGTAATCTAATTACCGTTTTTGCAATAGTAATCCCTTACTTTACTCGTTACTTGTAACGCGTTACTGCCCATCTCTGGTCATGTGTTGAAAATGAGAGTGTGTTGAGGCACCTAGACCACAGTAAACCTCTGGCAGAGAACAGAGGTCAGGATGGAGAGTGGCTAAGGTCAAATGACAGCTGATATGGCTGACTGAAAGCAAGTGGAAAGACAAAAGTAACACCAACTGGCAATCCTTCCCAATTTACAACTTGCACGAGAGACTACATTGGAGCTGTTTAGTGGCTAGCTAATCCTTAAATTGTCCATTAAAACTGTTAAAATTATCTCGGAGAGCAAAATTTCACCATTGCGATCCAGTGGTCACATGAAGCTGCAGTAGCTTAGCTGAATAATCAGATATGCTGCCAGAGATTGACATGTCTATGAGCAGCACTCTCCCAGAGTAAAGGGGTCATCAAACTCAGCTAACAAATCATTAATAGGCATGGGTCCTAATGGCTAAATAAACCTTCATGAATAAATGTATCTATTTATTTTTTCTAAAGGCCTTCTCTTTAAAAGACTAACCTGGGGAGAATCTATAGAAAACAAGCAGGGTTGATGACTAAAAGGAAGCAATTGCTGAAGCAATTACCCACTACCAATATAACCTCCCTCAGCCTCAAGCATGGGGGAAGAAGCATCACAGAAGGGAGGTGGGGAATCTTTTTAGGCTTGTAGGGGTTTTAGCTGCGGACTGAGACAAAACTAAGAGAGTGCTTGGTGAAGCTAGAGATTGGAGGAGAGCTCTGATTACAACAACTTGTTTTGGGATGTGATTTTGTTCCAGCAATGTGCAGATAATCTGTTGACTGAGTATAATCCTTGGTTAATAAGGTAATTTTTTAATTGATGCAAAGCCTGTACCGGAAGCATCAATCTAAAACCACCCTCCCCTTGTACATATTCAAGATCATTGCAGCTGTGTTTGTCCATTCTTCCCACTGGTTCAAATATGACTAGAGTGCCTTTGTGGTTCTCCTGTGTCTCATTCGATCATTTTGTCATAATGAACTCAAAATGGATAGACCTTTATATGTAGTCCACAACTGCAAATCAAATTGTTTATTAACAGAGGCTAATCTGAGCAGTGAATAATTGTTGCAGACAACTAATGAGTGGGCTAGAAGGTCAATGTGCATTGTCCAGTTCCAGTGAGATTGGGGGATCCACAAAACCTTTTCAGAGAAGCCTTGAAGATCTGGAGCACATACCAAGGGGTTTCTAAAGACAGAAACAACGGATAAGTTACAAGGAATTAAAGAAAGCATGAAACAAATGAAGCTTGATATTACTACTACTGCAGCTGAACAACCTGGTAAAGGTGGATGAAAGAAGGTGGTCTTTATATACAAAGGATGAATAATGGAAACCAGGTGTACACTGCCTCCCAGTCTTGATTAACTGCCACACCCCAGAGTGGCAACCTGTTATGCCTTCATGAGCAAGAATAAGGGAGAAAATGTGAGTGAAGGCACAGAGACCATGACACTACTAAAGTAGCTTTTTTTTCTGTCAGAGAATGTTTAATTTTTCAGATTGAATCTTCAATTGTTCATTTTTTTCCCACCACAGTGCGTGTGTCAATTGTGTGAATAAACAGTTTTCAGCTTCTACACAGTAAAAGTAAATGACTTTAGCCCGGGGACTGTAGTGAGGACATTAACAGTGGAAGCTTGATATCATCACCAAAGTGCTCCTGGCCAAGGGCTTCTTTCCTATTTCTTTTTTACGTCCATCTGTTTTTTGAACACAGATCTGACAAACATCATGAGTTCAGTTAATTTAGTCTTTGGCTTGAACACTTTATCCTTTCAGCCTCTCCGTATGGATTGGGAAACCAATCTTTTGAAGTGCCCTTGAGCAAAGCTTGTCTGGAAAACTTCCCCTATACTGAAACATGTTTGTTATTTGGTCTTTGGTGTGTATGTGGTGTGTAACTTGTTATACTTCACATCAAAAATTGCTCTTTATTTGATTTAATTTGCCAATATGTCCTTGAGTGAAGCATTGTGCTTATCTTACTCCACCAAACTTTTAATCACCTTGTATTATTTTCAGCTTCACACAACCCTACCTACTGACCCTTCAATACACCTGTATTCTCTGAAAGAAAAATACGTTTCTGCTCACTAAAATTAAATTACTTTTTTTTATCAAAACCTGAAAATGGATGTGTTGCTCTGTAAACATTACATTCTGTTTATTTTAATATGTATTAAACATGTGAACAAAAGACTAAATTAAAAGCTTAATACAATTTTCTATGAAACTTTACTGTGCAATGCTAAAAAAGGAGTGTACTTTTATTCATTGATTAGCAAAAATGGCTGTCTCAACAAGCTTTTCAAGAGCTTACTTGATAACCCTGAAAC
Source organism: Haplochromis burtoni (assembly GCF_018398535.1). Lineage (NCBI taxonomy): Eukaryota > Metazoa > Chordata > Actinopteri > Cichliformes > Cichlidae > Haplochromis > Haplochromis burtoni. Next base: position 150,853 of record NW_024582770.1, read on the forward strand.
AGGGAAGTCTAAATACATGGTTATGTTAGTGCTTATTACAAAGTAATCACAAATTCATTGATTTCATGAAATTTCTTAAGAATATAGTAGGGCTCTATCCAAAATTTTCAGTGTACATTAATCATTAAATGAGCAACTGTGAAAGTTCAAATTTTGTGTTCAAGAAGTTGTATTTTATTGAATGTTTTACCTTGTTTACCTACAGAGTACGATGCTCCGTACTCACTCAAGAGTAAATATTCAGTTGTTATACAAGAACCTTTATTGCTTTTGATTGAAAAGCTGGTGGATTAAAAACTGTGTTCACAAAACAGTCACTGAGAAAGTTAAAAAAACCAAATCATCTAATGGCAGCTGAAGCATCAACCTAAAATCACCCTGCTCATGTTCATACTACAAATCCTTGCAGGTGCGTGTGTCTATTCTTTCCAGTGCTTCCAGCATGACTAGACTGTGCTAATGGTTCTCAGGTTGGAATCCCCAACTCGGACCCTAACTCTAGAGGCCCCCAGAGGTGTGGAGGTCAGTGCTGGAGTGGGAGATTTTACGGCATCTTGTAGAAAAGACCTCCTCTTGCAGTCCTCAGAAGGAGAGGTGAGTGTGAGCTTACATTGTATTTGTTTATGCATGTGTGTGTTTGCATGTAAAACTGTTTGTGTACATACTGTTATGTTTTACTGTGGTGGGTATCTGTGAGTGTTTGGAAGATAAATGGAAGTTAGAAGCCAGGGTGGGCGATTTATTGAATATACTCAATGTATTGTGGACTTTTCCACGTACAGTGGTTAAAATGGCTTTATTGTAATCATCGAGTATAAGTTGCCATGGTTATATTAAGCTGTCTGCAGGTAATTTACTGAGTTTTTTTTATGAGTTTTTTTTATGCCAATGCTGCGAATGTATTATTAACCCGTAAAATGTTCACTGCGTTGAACATGGGTGTTTATATACTACCAGACAGGGAAAATATGGTGACAGCGGGAGTTTCAGACAAGTGAGGGAATGAGACTCACTGTCGTTTGGATTTTACAAGGAGGATGTTGAACAAAATCCGATAATTTGCAAAATGTGCAGTAAAACTATTCCTGCAAAACGTAGGTGTACCAGAAATGTATTCCACCAGCTGAAAAGTCATCCACTGAAAAATTCAGTCTGTTCACACACCAAAGAAAACATTAAATAAACCAACAGTGATACTTGTGACTGTTCTTGGTCAGTCATTTTTATAACCACTGTCTTGACTTTTGTTTCTGTAATTTGAGGTCATCACATTTTTTATTTTACAATTTTTATATGTTATAAGCTCAAAAGAGCACCTTTTTAATTTCGGTTGTTTTATTTTTCCTCGTGAATTCTTGCTTAATGTCCTTTTTTTTCCCTTACTATGATCTTTTGTTTGTTAAAGAGAGAGACATACTGTGACAGTATAGTCATTTGTGAAAAACCTTGGTGGGCAATGGATGGTTAAAAAGCGGTTAAAATGAAAGATTTTAATTAATTCAGATTTTTTGTATTTAAAGTAGAAAAAAAATATTGAACGGTTGATTTGAATGAGTACACAAGTGCAATTTTAGGCACCATGTGGTTGAAAATAACATTGCTTTTTGGAGGTTATTTAAAAAATATCGTGCTAAATATTGTGTCTCGTGATATAGCCAAAAGATATCGCGATATTAGATTTTCCTTATATCGCCCAGCTCTATTAGAAGCTGACAAAAATAGCTATATTTATATGTGAATACAAGAGAACACAAACCAGTTGGGTGTTTTTGTTAGTGTGTGTGTGTGTGTGTGTGTGTGTGTGTGTGTGTGTGTGTGTGTGTGTGT
>NW_024582770.1:152699-172374 GCF_018398535.1 Haplochromis burtoni
TGTGTGTGTGTGTGTTATTTAGACTCTGTGGCACTCTATAGTGTTGGGCCCGCTTCATTAAAGTACCTTATTAGGCTAATGAGCGTCATCAATCCATGCGACCTTGTCCTCCTTTTTCTCCCCTCCTCTGCTCATCACTCCTTTCTTCCTCTTTTCTATTTGGGAAAAGTGACTTCATTAAAGCTGGTTTGATGAGATTCCCTGTCAGTTGTTGCTGCTGTGTGTGTGTTTGTATGTGTGAAGTGTCATTGTTAGCCTGTTATCTCACTGTCAAGCTCTTTGCATAGCAGCCTGCCACATTGCGTGAGCACCGAAGCAGACTTAGCCATTATCCTTATGTGTGGCTGTAAGTGTGTGTATGTAAGTGTGTGTCAGCCTGCCATATTGCATGTCCGCTGGAGCATAGTGTGTCATTAACTTACTAATTAACAGAAGAATGACCCCCACTCGTTGCACTCACTGTCATTGTCAGTCACACTCACAAACTGACTTCTACTACAAATACACACACTCACATTTTCTCACACACACACCAACAGACACAAACAGGTAAAAGTTGGGTTCTCTTCTCCATTTCTCATTTCCTGTGTTTTATCACAATCTTCTCTCTTCTTTCTTCTCTTTCCTTCTGCTGCTGTTGATTCTTACTGCCTTATTCTCATTTCCTTATCTTTTTTCTTCCACCGGGCCTTACTTGGAAAAAGTACATAACAAAAGCTACATATAACATGATACTGTGGATACAAATTCTAACTTTAGCATATGATAAGAATACAGTAGTCATAATAACAAAATCGGAGAGCTAGGACAACATCTATAGGATTACCCCAATATATGTAGTCATACGGACTATACAGGAGTGAAATTGTTGATGATGTGTAGAGGGCATGGTGAGGTTTAGTGCACTGTATTGTCGTTATAGTAAAAATGGCATAATAAAACTAAATGAACATAAACACCTGTTTTGCAGACAGTGTAATGTGTTTGTATCTGGACAATAGTCCATTTATCTAAACAGTAATTGCAGATCAGGCTTTGACAAATTGCACAGACATTTTCCACAGTATTGTGCTTTATTGTGCAAATTTTGAAGTCATGTTTAATGACGTATGAAATATATAATGTAGGTATCTAACCGCACAATTGTAAGAGTGTCTGTTATTTCACAATACTATTTTTATTGCCAGGACTAAATTATTTAAAATGTTTGTATCTCCAGCTAACTGGAAACACTGTCACTTCATAGATACTAAATTACCTTTGGTTTATTTAAACCTGGCATATGTTTAGTTTTTAGGCTAACAGCATTTTAACTTTAAACCCACACCACCACAGTAGAAATTCCGTTTAAAGACATGAGTTTGATGAACCAGATTTACTAGTACTTTTCTGTTAATTGCCTGTTCCACCCAGCAGAGGCTGTCAGTGTTTTTAACAATGCCCAGTCACTCCAGCTTGCCCCATCAGCTCACTTGTTCCACTTTACTTATGCTATGTGTATTCGTACTCTCGGTTCACCACTTCACTTGGTAACTCAACTAACAATCCAAGAATCTTCCACAAGACACAAGCAAACAGATTAAGTTAAAATTATTATTTTAATTAATGATATTTTTCCAGAACAAATAGAGGGAAGAATTGTAACTTTTAATCTGTTTCTAATATAAATACTGTAAAAATCTAATACGCTGCATTTAAAGTACTTTCAAGACATTGCACCTCGCTGAAAGAAAGCATGACCACAACAACAGAGCTGTCAGGTGAAACAATGGAAGGGATTATCCATCTAGTCTAAGAAGGAAACCAATATCAAAAATTAATATCATTTACCACACAGAATCAGTTCTATCTATGATTTGGTTCAAATACAAACAAAATGAGAGGGTTATAAAAGGAAAATATTCAGGTAGACAAACGATATCAAAGGATATCAGTGGACTAAAGTGAAGCAATTTTGGTCATTGGATGACTGGATGAAAGTAATGTTTAACAGTGATGAATAACAAATCTGCTTTAGCAGCGGAGGTGATACTAAAACTTTTAAAACTGAGAAAACAAGCAGTTTTCCTCACTCATTTATGATCGGGATTTTTTATGCCATATAAAGGATCAGAGCATGTGGGAATCATTACATTATCAGTAAATGCACAGGTACATGCTGAAATGTTCTCATTCTGTCCAAACATTAGCTGTAAATTTGGGTTCATGAAGATGAAGGATTTTTTCAGAATGATAATCCCACCAAGCAATGTTTGTTTTTTAGTTGTTGTTTTTTTTTCGTTGTTGTTGTTTTCAGAAAAGGCATTTCAGCTCAGTAATATGATGACAAGTAAAAAGTCTGGATGTCAATCAGAAAATTGTTTTTGAAAGGAAAGGATCTATCCTGGAAGAAGGATATTTTTCCCTTTACTTCAAATAGAAAAAGAAACAAAAAACATCCTAATAATTAAAATAATATGAATACATTTTTTGAGGAGTGCCAGAGGGAAGCCAGAATGTTCAGCTACTAAATAAAAAGCGTTTTATGTTGTATTTATTATTTCTTTTGTGTGTTTATTATTTTACCCATGGGTTGTAACTTCCACTCAAAAGAGATTTTCAGAACATATAGTTTTCACTCAGATGACAGCAGTCTGTGTGACATACATGGCAAGCTTACAGGGAGTTCTAAAGGAGGTTATGAACTTATTGAGTGTTCAGAAGTATTACAAATCCCCAAGGACTGTGTGGTTCCAGTGAGTGGGTACTCATTCGAACAGTGAAACATTTCTAGGGACAGAGAGTGCGTGAGTCTGCAAGTTCAGTGGCATTTGTTTTTATCCTGTTGTTAGGATGTGTGTCATGCATGGAGAGGAGACATCCAATTGCCTGCCTTGCAGTGCCGATGATATATTTAAGATTGTCTTTTAACCAAGTTCATTGTCAGAGAGCATCATGAAAGTTTTATTGCGAGACAGATGATTTTGAATATGTGCATATTGCTGATTTTTTTCTGATGTGGCTTGTGTGACTACCATGTAGTTGTTTCTGTACATTCTTACAGCTTCAAAGAATAAGAAAATAATTTTGACAAGGCTTTTCCCTCTTATTTCATCTTTCCCTCTACAACTTTACTTTTCAGCAAGTCTCTCATTCTGTCTATCATTGAATTATTACCTCATCTTATTTTCCTTTCTCTCATCATTTGTCTCATTCCTCACCTTTCCTATGCCCTACTTCTCCTTTCTTTTCTCCTCTTGTTTTTTGTGTAACCTTCTCTTTCTACATCTTCTTCTCTTTCTCCACCTCCCTCTTCTCCTCTGCAGCCCCTCAGTCCTTCATCTCTCAGTAACCCAGCCTATCTAATTAACTTTCCACTGCTAGGGTTATACATCACTGTAGCTGTCACTTCACAAGAAAAGGGGAGGGGAATTTTAATTCTTACCTCTTTTCTGTCATCTCTTCCTTTCTCTCTCACTCCCTCTGTTTCATATGTTTAGTCTTTGGTCTCTTTGTGGTCTTTGTTCATCCATTATCTCTCTCTGTTTCTGTCTCCATCTCTGTCTGTCATCCCTGCATAAATAGATGTCTCCCTATTGATGGTGAACATTAGCATGAGGCAGAGTGTAACAGGGGTTTTGGTGTGGGCCTTTAGCAAGACTTGATACCATGAAAGGCTTGAGAAAATGAAGGATTTGTGGTGCACTGCTTCTCAACCTCCTCACCCTTTATTACAGCACTTGTCAGCTTTAGATTAACAGAAAGAAAAACCTTGTTCACCAAAGGTATAAGTTTTGAAATGCCAAAGAGGGCTTATATAAAAAGCTTTAAATTATCAAAATATAGAAATGAATAAGGTCACACTTGAAAAGAATACAGCTTGAGTAGAAGATGTGAATGAATCTAAGAATAATTACTGTGGAAAAACGTGTTATCATGGTAAAATCTAAACTCCAAACAGTTTCCTTAAGAGAACCATCTGAAGCTGCAGTTTTTTACTACTAGAGTGCAGGAGCACATAATGCTTCGAATAGCCAAAAGGTTCAAGCAAGGGTCTAAGGCTGTGGCAGGCTTTTGCAGATTTCTATGGAGTAGCCGAAGGGAACACATGTTCAGCTGATCACTGTATCTGAAAGTGAGTCTGTTCCACAGCAGGAAGCACAAATACTCTATCAACGTCCAAGTACGGTGCAACTCCACAACTTTAATTACCAGTGCCATGGCTAAATACCCGGGGTCCAACTACAATTCCTTCATTTTGAAATATCATCAACCTTTTTCCAGAAAATGAAAGATGGTGGTAGCGGTTTTTATATGATTTTTTTTTCTTTGGGAACCCCTCATAATGAATTAACTTATTAAGCTTGTATTTATTTTCTGTAAGGAGTACATTATATTTGGGGTGTCACCCTGGTCAAAAACATTGTGGCTTCATGTCAACCTTCACATGGAATCATTAATCATGGGTCAATACTGAAGCTTACAAAGTTTCCACCTACTTATTTAATGGATTAGGTTTGCCTGCATTGATTTCAGTCTGAAATACATACCTTGCAAAAGTCTGGAGCCAATCATCTTTGCTTTACATTTTACTAGAAAAATAAAGAATAGGTGCAAAAATGATGAAACTATAGTATAGAAGGGAAAACCAAGTTTGTACAATTTGAAGAGACTTGTTGGTATTTTAAAGGGACCACCTTTATCCTTCAAAACAGCCTGAAATGTCTTAAGCAAGATTTCTTCTGATTTCATAAAGTAGTTCTTGAATGACATCCAAGGTTTCTTTTTATGTTGGCTGTCTTTTGTTCCCTTCTCGGTCAGGACGAACCCACACTGCTTCAACAATGTTGAGTTCCAAACTCTGCAGAAGTCCATGAGTGATAGTGTTTCACTGTGTTTTTATATTCTTCAGGAGTATGTTTGAAAATCATTGTCAATCTTAATAATAAAGCCATGGCCAATCAGATGCTGGCATTGTATGGTAGAGCAAAGGCTAACTGTACTTAATGATAATTCCATCAAGTTTGACAAGATCTCCAAAACCACTGGATGAAATCCAGCCAAAACATGAAAGATCCTCCACCAAGTTTTCTATATGGCTTTAGACACGTGGTGTTGACCTCCTGTCAGAAGAGAAATGTCAGTCTTGGCTTTACTTGATCTCAGTGCAACATTTGATACAGTTGACCACAACATATTACTCAAACTACTGGAGAGCTGGGCAGGTCTTTCAGGAACTGTACTAAACTGGTTCAAAACATAGTAAATACTTTGTATCAATAGGTAACTTCACATCTGGGCAGACAAGTATCACATGTGGAGTTCCCCAAGGTTCCATCTTGGGACCCCTTCTGTTTAACATTTACATGCTCCCACTGGCACAGATTATAAAGAACAACAAAATAAACTATCACAGCTATGCAGATGACACACAAATATATATCACAATGTCACCAGGAGACCGAGGCCCTGTACAGGCTCTTGGTAAATGCATTGAGGAAATTAATGACTGGTTGTGCCACAATTTTTTCCAGCTAAGCAGAAACAAAACTGAAATAGTCTTTGGAGCCAAAGAAAAACAATTACAGGTCACCAGAGAACTTCAATCTTTACACCTAAAACCACCAACAGGGCGAGAAATTTGGGTGTGGTGATGGACACAGACCTAAACCTCAGTCCAGCTCTGAGGTCTTTACACTGGCTGTCTGTCAGAAGATAGACTTTAAAGTTCTGATGCTGGTCTATAAAGCTCTGAATGGTTTAGGACCAAAATACATCAGTGACCTCCTGACCCAGTATGAACCTTCCAGATCCCTCAGGTCATCTGGATCCTGTTTTTTATCAGTTCCCAGAGTCAGAACCAGACACGGAGAAGCTGCATTCAGCTTTTATGCTCCATATATCTGGAACAAACTCCCAGAAAGCCTCAGATCAGTTGAAACACTCAGTGTATTTAAATCTAGGTTGAAGACTCACCTGTTCTCAGCTGCATTTGAATAAACCACCAAATCCGCACTGTTTTACTTTGAAGCTTAAATTTCAAAATTTACATTTCAACTACTGAATTTATCTACTGTTCCTTTCTTGCTTTTTTTCCATTTTAAATCATGATTTTTATTTGTTTTTGTTTTTTAATGTCTCTGTAAAGCACTTTGAATCACCTTGCTGTTGAATTGTGCTAAATAAACTTGCCTTGCCTTGCCACCTGATCCAAATTTCACATTTCATTTTATCGTTCCATGAGACCAGTTCCCACTGATTTTTAGTCCAGTTCTTGGGTAAGTTGTGTAAGACTACCTCAGCCTTTTCCTTCCTTAAGGAGAAACAGGGAGTAACACTTCCATTGAGACCATTACATTCAGTAAACAGTAGATGGGCCAGGTGTATCTCTCAGGTCCAGTGTCTTTGCTGGATTTTCTATTTCTTAATGACTTTCAGATGCTGTTCACTTACTGTAGAATTTTTTTTTAAATCTGCCACTTCCTCTTTTGTCCACCTCTTGTCCAGTTTCAACAAGGGAAAAAATATGTTTTTGAAAACAGTTTTTTCCCAAGTCATCTATAATGCGTTGGACATCAGCATGTGTCATTTAGTTAGATGCCTTTTTATGTTTAACAATTCATATGTCAGTGTTAAGTGCCCTAACAAAGAAAAAACATTCCCTTGAAAATGGCCAGATACAAGGACCGGACTGAAAATGAGTGAAATTTCCAAAAAAAAGAAACCAAAAAAGTTAATAAACCATTGCTCAAGAGCACTTAAAAAATTAGAAGAAAGTATAGATCCCTGAAAGAAAAACATAAAGGAATAAGGGTTGACTTGAGGCTTTTCCTCAGTACCATTCTCCATTTTATTTCTACCTCATATGACTTGCTAAACTCAAGAGAGTGATAATGTCCACAGTATAATAAAAGTGACAAAATCCACATAGGCTTGAGTGGATATAATACATGGATCAAACACAGAAATATCAACAGAGATTGCAGTTAAATAAAGACCAGTCTGGTTTGAACAGAAACAAAAGTGACCTTTCATTTGGGATGATAAAACCTAAGTGCTATATTAAGCCTTAATAAGGATCTGGAAATGGGCAAAAAAAAAAATCTGAAACATAAAAGGTGGCAATCTCATAATTGCAAATCACATATCATATAATATACAGAACTAAAAAAATTCAGACACAACCAGGCACACATGGTGAAATGTGCTGAGCATAATCTTCAGAACAAAATGAACAAAAGTAAAAGGTTATCCAAAGTAGTGCATTCAGTAAAATGAAGTCAATTTGTTCAAATCTTAATAAATTTTTCATGGCTTACACTATTTTAAATAAAGTTAAAAATATGCTGTTTTTAAAATAGATTAAATTAAGAGAACATTATGAAGATAGATGATAAATATACCCAAAAAGAGGTCAAATAAGATATGAAAAAGTGGCATATTTATTGCATTACTTTTTTGCCTTCATGATTGCCTTTGATGGCCTTTGGGACACTGAAATGCTGGTCATCCAGTTCATATTCACCCCCCTGAGCTTGTGGAGTCTCTGCTGTCATCCTGAGTCAGCCAATTCAGTGCATCAGGGATTCATTTGTGGCCTGTTGAGCCTTGACCAGAGCACACACAGGCATAGCCAGATAGCTCTATCATACTGTGTCCTCAATGTCAGTCTCATCTACTCAGTTTGTCTATTTTTTTTTTTAATGAAGTCAGTGTCACCAAATCTGGTTCCAAACTGTGTACCTCTGTTAATGTTTTAAAATCATATAAGCCTATAAATTAAGTATGATGATGTTAAACTTTTTAAACGTAACCTACAACATCCATCACTGTGTATCGCAGTGTTTTCTGTCTAGCCAATTTCTCACATCAAGGTTATTATCGTTAACGAAAACTAACGAAAACTAACGAAAACTAACGAAAACTAACGAAAACTAACGAAATAACGAAAACTAGAAGTGAAAAAACATTTTCGTTAACGGAAATAAAAATAAAAACAAAAAAAGGAAAACTAACTAAAACTGTAATGAGTGTTCACAAACCTAACTAAAATTAACTGAATTTATAGCAAAAATGTGTTTAGTTTTCGTAGATGTGTGTGTGTCATACAATAGTCAAGGGTGAAAATGAAGTTTTAGTTTCCAGATTTTTTTTCTTGCTATCTCATTATGCCAGCAAGTGGCAAGTACGTTAGTCGAGTCATCTGTGTTGCTGCTCCGTCCACGCGCAGAATCATGTCAGGAAAAGTCAGGAGAAAGCGCCAGAGTCCAATTTGGGATTACTTTGAATATGACTGTGTTTTGGATAAAGCAAGTGTCTTGTAGTGGAAAGAGACAAATTATGAGGGACATTTCTAAAGGGGAAAAAAATCCCACAAACCTTAAAGTGCACTTGAAAAGCTCACACAAGAAGGCTAAGCTAGCTTACCTTGAGAAGGTAAGGGAGCGCACTCAAACCTCATCCCCAGAAAACAGAAGCTAACCCCAGGCAAGGCAGCGTGATACATCCCGAGACAACAGGACGGGGATATCTACATAACTGTGTGAGTCAATTGCCTTCAAAAGGTTTATCAATTCACTTGAACCAAAATTACGAACACCCAGTGCTGGGAGAGTTAATAGTCTCATTGGGGCCAAGATATAAATTTTATATTTGCCTGGTATCAATGGTTGTTCATCTGCCTTTATTTATTTATTTATTTAAAGAACCCATAGGTGGGAATGTGAGTTGTCTGTCTCTGCGTGTTAGCCCTGCGACAGACAGGCGACCTATCCAGAGTGCAGGGTATGGTAGCTGGAATAGCAACATACCCAAGGAAAAGCAGAAGAGCATGACTGATATGATGAAACTGGGATTTTGTTGCACTTAATTATTGCAAACACAACTAAAACTATAACTGAAACTAATCAAAACTAAACTGAAACTAAGGATTTTCAAAAAAATAAAAACTAAACTAAACTAGCAAACAATTGGTAAAAACTAATTAAAACTGATATAAAATTGAAAATCTGAAGTCAAAACTAAATAAAAATAAAAACTAATGAAAATTGCAAAACTATTAAAACCCTGTCTCACATGAACCACCTTCATATTGTTTCTTCCAAATAACATTCACTTTTTTTCATCTAGAGTGCCTCTACCCACATGGAAAATATATGTGCCGCGGGGTCCTCTCCTAAACTTCTCCCAACAAATGCAGGCGTAGTCAGGAAGCATTCAGTGTGGATAGTTTATTCAGCCGGCCTCCCAGGTGCACAAAAAGATTATTTACAAAGAAAATAGAATACTAACTCAAAAAAAAAAAAGAAAAAAACCCCCAAAAAACTAACTCAATTCAACACAAAACAAACATCTGTACAAAACACAAGCGGCTGAGCCAGTCTGCATACCCTCTCTGTAACATCTCACATAATGCCCAGGTAGGCCCTGACAGCCTTCTTTTATACCCCATTGCCCCTCCCACTAGGCATAATAGTCATCCCTTCACCATTTCTTTTCCCAAAACACTCTTTTTTTCCTCAGCTTATTTCCAGCTGTATTCCTACAATACATATATATGTATATACAGACATTTATGGCCACTTCCAGGCAGTCTACAGTGTTTCACAATAACAAAAAAAACCAAACAAAAATAATGCAGTTCATGTGACCTTTCAAGCGCGTGCGAACCCACTATTTGAACCCCAGAACACCATACCATCGGCTTGCATAACCACTCGTCTTATTGGCGATCACAGAGAGTATGCGACCGGCTTTATTAAAGGTAAGCAAAAAAGAATATGTTGGTCACCCTCTGCTCAAAATTAGGGATGGGTATTAATAAGATTTTCACGATTCCGATTCCATTTTCAATTCTGTTTAACGATTCGATTCTTTATCGATTCTCTTATCGATTCTTTTTAAAAAAGGAGAACACTAAGGTCGATTAGCTTAGAACTTTGTTTTATATCTTCTCTTTGAACAAGATAGAAATTTAGGAGTAACATGGCCTTACAAACCCAACAGTGAGATCTTAAGAGATCCACAGCCTACGGCTCTTCAATGGGGTGTCACAGGGTCCCCAGGAAAAAAAATTGTAAATGTAAATGGTGGTGGTGCGTGTATGCGCCCAGATCAGCTGTTTGGGCCCGGGACGGTGACTCCGTCACATCATGTATAAATCTTATAAAGTTTGTATCTGTCTTGTGTGAAACTTGTATGAAAAGCATACAAGAGTGAAATAGATATAAGATCCCTTGAAAAATTATATAAATGAAACTTGTATGTTTTGGATACTTCCTAAAACAATATATGAAAGTAATGAGAAAGTGGCCACTTTCATGAGTAAATCATATAAGCCTTATATGATTCACTATATGAAGTAGGCCACAACTTATGCAAGTTTTTTATAAGTTTTTACTATTTCTTTTCCATATGGGTAACACTGGCCTTTCCCACGATGATGTTCCAGACGTACCTTTTGTGGAGCAGTTTGTACTTGCAAAGTATTTTCTTGTAGTTTCTCTTTCATAAAAATGTTCTCCTTCTGATGTCTCTCCTTGGTCTGTGCTGTCATTCTGTTTCCCAAGAGAAACACATCTGTAGAACCTATGCCTTTATATATTATGATTGACGGATTACTGTTATGTTAGATTACTCACATTATCACATCATCAGACCTTATGTTAATTTGCCCTTGTAAAACTGGCCCCTAAAGAGACGGGATAATAAGCAGCTTGAAAGGCAGGAAAAAAAAAAATTTTAACAAATGGCATCCAGGGTTTATTCTAAAGATCATACTGTACCCTTGAGCCATTTTATCACAATGAAGCCCAATGATGCAATGTCTAGAGAAGCTCCATTTGAAAACGGTCCATTATGAGGAGATGTGTTATCCGTACAGAAGAACATCTGATTGATACCTAGATTACAGATTCAAGTTCATACCATTTTTTCTGACATTTATGAATGTTACAATCAGTGACATTTTTCATATAAATTTCATATTCTTTTACTGCTTCATCCAACAGTGATTTTGCATTTCACATGACCTTTTCCAGTTATCCCCAGTTAACCACATCCACCTCAACATGACCCTGTGAAACCGAAAGAATTGTCTATACTGGTTAAAAGATCAAGAAAATAAACATATTACAGTGTTTTCTTTCATATCTGCATGAACCGCACACACACTCAACAATAATCTCAGCTTTTTATAAATTTGAGCTGCGGTCTTGTTCTAATACAGAACTTGGACTTGCTTTTTAGTTAGTTTTTTTTTAAGCAACTAATATTTTCAACTTTTACAATTTTTAAACTTTTTATAAGTTAACCATCAGATTGAATCCCTGAATTTCCTTCAGTAGTAAGTTTGGTGGGGTATAAAGGTTGTTTGGGTTTTTTACATGGGCTCCTGGTAAATCCACCTACTTATTAAAGAACATTTATCATGACCCGTATTTCCCTTTGTGTTCCACTTTGGGCAACACCTAAAGGTATTGCAGTGATACCACACAGGAATATTCAAATACATTAGAAAAAAAAATCTCAGCTCTGTTCTGTAAAGATTCATGACTGAATGGCAACCAAGCTTTTCTTTAAAAACAAAAAATACATACATTCTAAAAAGAAGACTTTATCCAAAAGCATTCCTTTTCATCCAGTCTCATACAAGCGTTCCTCGACTGCTGACACCATCAAATGAACAGAGAAGAGCGGATGAAGGGAGGATAGAAGGGGGATCGGATGAGCAGGAGGTGGAGAAGGATGGCAGAAAATAGATGTTTCTGTCGATTTTGCAGGAGAAAATAAAGGCGTGCAGGACAGCAAGGCTTAAAGCCAAATCAATGTTGTCAGCAGCTGGCACTTAAGAAGAGGCCATTAAAGTTTAAAAAGTTTGGAAAGCAGTGCTGGAATTAGGGCCAAATGGGTTAGAGGTAGGGGAGCGCTGGCTTCCATTAAAATCAAAGCCAACGAGAGCTGACAGATCCTCTCAGGATTCTTGCAGTCCTCCTGTGTTTTTTTTTTTATTGTCTTCTCCCCTTTTGTCATCTCTCTCTCTCTTTCTGTCTCTTTCACTCTCCCTTTGTCGACACTTTAGTCTATGTGAGCTTTCTATTCTTTTAATTATTGTTACTTCTCACCTTTGCGTCTTCATAACTCAGAAATCACTGTCCTTCTGTGATAACCACAGACTGTAGTAAAAGATGGACAGAGCTTTTGGGGCTAAAGTAGGAAGTCCCTAAACCTGTTTTCTGGGCCGCTCCTCTGGTTGCAAAACTATTTTGAAGTATTATAAGTATTTTAGAAAATCACCTTTCAGCTCCCTTGCATAAGACCTCACCAGAAACTTTCCTGACTTTATGGACTTCCACAAGTGTTATTTAAAACAAGTACATGACCATTTATTAACCCTTTATAGCTGGTCGGAGCTGGCACGCTCAGTTTTGCATAACTATTTTTAAATCCCTGTAGAACCAGAACCACGTAAGCTAGCGCAATATTTTTTTTTTGCATATGAAACCGGAGGAATTGTACTTACATCTTATGCCATCAGCTTGTCCTAAGTCATGGTTTCCTTCCACATATAGCTTTGCAAAAACTGCATAAAAAGCGCTTGCAGCAACAAAAACATAATATTCCAGAAACACGCTTTGCCGATCCGATCAGCTGTTCATAACACTTCCTACGTTGGAATAGACGTCAGCGTGAACTGTCGCATGTCTGCCATTACCTGCCCGAAACCGGAAGTGACGTCATTTTGTGGAAAATGTAGGTTTTTTGTTTTGTTTTTTTCCCATCGGGGCCTCATAAGCCTATACTGGCCTTTTTATAAGTCATGTTTGACTTGATGCTTTTCTGAATAGTTTCTGGGATGCTTAAAACTCAAATTGCACTGCTGGAAATAGTTTATTTTGATGCATATGCTGTTTTTTGGCAAATTTGCATTATAATATTTATTTTCGTTTTTCCTGCAGGACATAAAAATTGGTGTATCTCAAAATTAAAACTATGAAGACACTCAAAATAAATTTCCTGTTGTTGGAAACTGTTTTGTGCTACTTTTTTGTATTTACAGTTTTGAGGGATAAACCTTTGATATTTCTCTACCTAGAAATATATGTAAAAAGAAAAAAAAAAAAGAAAGAAAGAAAAGGAAAAACGATTTTTAATTTTTTTGTAGTTTATTGCACTTTTTTGCAATTTATGTAGTTATTATGGACTTAATGCATATATATTATTAAAATTTGGGGTATAACGGTTGTATTGATGTATAGCAACTTGAAATGCTCCCAAAAATGGCACTGCAGCATGTAAAAATATAAAGATAAACTCTTGGGGACGTGATTCTGTGGTAGGTCTTAAAGGGTTAACTAATTGAAGGTTGATAAACCTGAGTATACGTTACTGCGATGGTCAAATTGCTAGCATATGAGCATACACAGTCCCTCGGTTTTTGAGTCAGATCAACTCCCTTTCATTATATCTTCAGTTTGAAGCTGCACATCAGGACTTTAATAACCAATGGGCATATCCATATCCATCTTTTTATATACAGTCTACAGTTATAAGTGAGACTGTTTCTATCCGAGAACAGAAAGGTATTTTGCAATAATGTCCGTGTTTATTGAAAGGAAGAGAGAAATAACATATTCAAGTTAATTTCTATGCAAGTTAAACCTTGAAAGAAAGTCTTGACATTGTTTTTACTCAGATACTTTGTTATTGTTTTGCGGACACCCTCGGGCCCGTTCTTCGTACGTCGCTTACTACATCCAAGATCAAATGACACATCCAAGACCAAATCATCGCGCTAACCGTGAGCTCGCTAATCCGGTTCTCCGAACACACCTGCTGTTGACGATTAGTACAGCTGGATGAAGTAATGTGAGATCACTGGGTGTCGTAAAAGGGGCTACGCATCGATAGTAGAAACATTGATCGGCAACCCTCTGATTGGTCGGCGAAAATGTCGAAGGAGCGCGCTCGGTATTTTTCGGCAGCAGAGCAAGAACTCTTGAGTGAGGGATTTCAGGAGTTTCAGAGTTTAATCAGAACGCAAGGGAACACTGCAAAGGCTGCAAAAGCAAGGAGAGAGGGCTGGCAGAAAGTTGCTGACAAATTAAACTCGTAAGTAATTTAATAATAACAATAATAATGGAGTGGATTGATATAGCGCTTTTCAAGGCACCCAAAGCGCTTTACAATGCCACTATTCAGTCACTCTCACATTCACACACTGGTGGAGGCAGCTACGGTTGTAGCCACAGCTGCCCTGGGGCAGACTGACAGAAGCCAGGCTGCCATATCGCGCCATCGGCCCCTCTGGCCAACACCAGTAGGCGGTAGGGTAGATTTATTATATTACACTATATTATCCAATATTATATTACATTATATTATGTTATATTATATCCCCTTTCACATTAGAGCCACAACAGGACCCACTAGAACATGGGAACAAGTAAAAGTGAAATATAAGAATATTCTACAGAATGGTAATATTTATCACTTATATTGCTTTTCGTCTCTTGGAAAGAGACCCTGAAATAATCTGTTTGTTTGTTCATAACAGCAACCAAGAAAAGGGCAGAGCAAAAAAAAGACAGGTGGTGGTCCTGCACCCCCTCGTCAACAAGTTGGTTAAGTGAATAATACCCTCACGGGAATATCGATATCTCTCAATGAGCACACTGTCGCGCTGAGCTAAAGGATCCTGTCTATCCCGCAATATACGCTGAATTCTGAGGACTCTCCTTATCAATCTTGCACCTTCCGCAATGGGTTGCTCGCGTATACGGACAGGACATGGCTGCGACAGGCTTCCCAAATCCACCTTCGCTTTTATAGCCGTGGTCTCTCATCTTGATTACACGAAGTAATTTGCAATTACTACTCTGAAATATGAATTACATCTGTAATAATCACATACATGTAATAGAATGTTAATAGTACATTTCCCTTTTTTAGGAAATGACCTGTATGTATCTGTGTGAAATCAATAAATGGATCAGGTGCTGCATTGTCTTTAGTTACATTGATGTTATTTATTTATGGTGAAACAGTGGTGGAATATCGCTGTTGCTTTCGTATAAATGAAGCGGACATACCTGCGTGGCCGCGATCTAATCCTGTTTACATAAAGTAAACCTGCTCCCGAGCAGGTTTACGCTTACGGCTCTGTTGCTATGCAGCAAGTCCCGGATGAGCTTCGGGGAACCGAACGATCCAAGATCACGCGAAATCGTCAACAATCTAATCCAGCTAACCTACTTAGCGAGGTACGAAGAACGGGCCCCTGGCCCTAATAAGGGAGCATAACAGTTTGGAGGCTCATGCAGGAACCACTAAAATCAGTTTGGAAGGAGTCAAATTGAAAGGAACATAAATGAAATGATGCAAGAAGACACGTATGCCACATAATATGCACTTACTTAATTGTCTATTCTATTTCATTTTTTATATTCTGTCCCACAGGAGGTACTCACCATTTTACTCACCATTCACACAATGAATGGTGAGTAAAATTAGAGTAAAATTACTCACCCTTACTCACCATTCACATAATGAATGGTGAGTAAATTCCCAACATTTTGAACCACTGGACTTGTATTTTCTAAAGCAATGCACTTCTATCATTAATGTGGCTTTATTTTATCTGGATGACTGCTTTAATGTTAACATTTTAAAGAATTACAAATAACTTTGGTAGGTGAGTGTCTGTGAAATAGGGAACACGTAAGCACTTAGATGTGGGAGTTCAGTAGCTCAGACTAGTTATTAAAAATTCAGAGCAGAGAAGACTGCCAAATGAATACATAAAAAAAAAGTGAGAAGTGTCTGAAGTAAGCTGAAGTTTGCAGTGAACAAAGTCACAGGAGATATTTGTACTAGATCAGGTCTGGCTGAGAAGAAAACAGTGGAAAGACAAAGCCTGACCGAGAGCGTGAGGGTTGTTGGGAGCACAGCAGACGCAGAGTAGGCACGTGCGGAAAACAACAGATGAAGTCGAGTAACCAAGCATACAGGATTCAACATTTCAGTCAGGAGCAGTAAACATACAAGGAACCAACAAACTTGACATAAGTAGCCAAGTTTGCTACCAAACAAGCACACAGAATAATCTAGTGAGCACTGAATAAACACTGGGGTAGATATGCTACTGAGGCTGATTGAGTGATTAAATGCATCTGTGCCAAACTGGTAGTTGCCAAGAGCTGGAAGGAGGTGCTACACAGGGCAAAATACAGACACAGAAAAAAAAAAAAAAAAAAAGCAGGGGCAAGAAGAAATGGAAAGGAAGACACAGAAGTCCTCATGAAGACTGAGCTGCATAGCGTTGGAGGTGAGCAAAATTAATAAGACACTTTTGTTGTTACGTAAAAAGTACAGAAATATGTTCCAGTAAGGCAGACCTTCCCAAAGTGAGGGGGCGCAGAGCCATTGCAGGGGGGGTGGCATGAAAAGGGAAAAAAACAAAACAATGCTTGGACACTGCTAGCACGGGGTGCCCACACAAACGCAAAGCAGGAGATGAAGCATAGCTGAATATGTTTCCAAACCAACTTCATTCTAAGCCAAAGACTAGAAAATATGGTGAAGCATATCTTCCCTTTGGCTTCACCTGCACAAGTGCCAAGGTAGGTCTCCCCTGCAGAATTGGTTTTCCCTGCGTCGAGAGCACGCGCTGGGCTGTTTAAATCACAGACAAACTGTCAGGGCTCTGTGTGCGGGCAGGCGGAGATGAGGATCCAAATGCAGGACTCGGAAAACGGAATGCAACTCAAAACCTCAGCTTTATTGCTGGCAAGAAAAGAAAACATGAAGTGAAGACTGAACACTGAGACCAAAAAAGACACAGGCATAATCTGATGGTACGACGCAACACTGGGTTGAGGACAACACAGGGCTAATATACACAGGGTGGTAATCAGGGAATGGGTAACAGAAGGGAGACACAGCTGGGGGAGATCAGGGCTAACGAGACGGGGGAGCTAAGCTGCACACACTAACATAAGACAAAGACTTTCACAATAAGACAGAAAACAAGAAACCACTAAACAAAGATGCAGACATGACACTGAGAGACAGACTAGACACTGAACAGAAACTGCAATACACATGAGAACCCAAAACCTAAGAACTGATCCCTCACCAAGAATAACAGAAACAGATCTATAATGATAATAATAATAAACAAAGCACCAGAACATCAGAAAACAATCCATAATGCAAAAATAAACCAAAATATAAGAAACTCAAAATGCTGGGTCCACACTGACCCAGAACCGTAACAATGGAGCAAAATATGGATGTGTGTGGTTGGAGGATGTGTTTGTGATTGTGCGTGTGTGTGCGTGCGTGGGGGCGAGGGGGGGGCAAATATTTTTCTTTTAAAACAAAGGGGGGCCCAGCAAAAAAAAGTTTGGGAACCACTGCAGTAAGGGAAGCTACAAACAATTAGAATGCCTTTGAGTAAGGTCTATGAGTTCTAACAGTGGCAGTTTTCCAGTGAAACTACAACTTTGTAAATATAAATCATTCATTTATTTACTAAGTGGGAACAAAATCAACTGCAGTGATGTGTTTTCCATAAATGCAAGACATAAATTCCATGATGACTTCCCCATCTGTGGGCAGGGTGTTAGTCCCATTTTTAACAACTTATTACATGCAGAAATCACACAAACCATTGTAGCTTACATACTGGTTTGCAGACGCTAAAGAGCTGTTGCATGCTCATACATTGGTGTGGAGTTTGCTTTCATTTGCAAAATGTGTAATAATGAGAAATAGAAAGTGACTTCATGTTGCATATTGCTGCTTGCATGTTGCATATTACTGCATTTGTTTATTTAACCTGGCGTCCACATATGTGGACATCACATTTTGGGTTGTCTAGACCAAAATACTAAATTTTGCTCTACAGTGGCCTGATATCCACTTACGAGGACATTATACTGCACTGTTCTATCAAAATTTAAGACCAATGTCCTCATATGTGCATCTCATTTTTGTCAGGAACAAAAATCAGGTAAAAAAAAAAATCTGGCAATTCTTTGTTTTTACATTCTTCAGTTCCCAATATGCCCAAAGTTCAAAGAGAAATTAAAAATGCATGATATGGAAGAGTTCGGGTCTTAGGAGGTTAAAGATATCATTTTTTCTATATGTAAAGGTGTGAATGTGGTATACCAATTTCACACCTCCCCTGTCACCAGGAAGTGGAATCCACAAAGCTGTATTATCATGTTGTTGGCACAACAAAACCATTTGGTTGCTATTATTACTATAATCATTATATAGGGAGTGCACGTTAATTTTTGTTATCATGGTGATAATAGGAACTAGTTACTACGTTTAAATACAATTTTTAGATAACTGAATTTAATTTAATTAGTTCAACCACATGTATTTTAAGTGTGGGCTGTATTTTCTCACCTCAGGAGCAAGAGCTGTTTGAAGTCTGAAGCAGCCTGAACAAATAAGACAAATAAAAAAAAAAAATGAAGACCAAAATCTCTAAATGCAGAATTAAACCTGATAAAAACCGACAACTTTTTTCACTTGCAGCTTTTTTGGCAAAGTTTCTTGATCACCTTAAACTCTTTCAAAAGATGTCTACAATACCCAACATGGCACATTTGCACATCTGTATGTGCTTTCTACCAGTGAGTTCAGCGAGGTGAAATCAGGTCAGCTTACACAAACTTTTGACAAAGTTAGGTTACCATGGAGTTTTATTGTTTGTTGACACAATGATGGGGCTTATTAAGAAACTGTAGCCTGGAGGTATTATTGGGGTGGTACACTGGGACGAAATTTTTTTTTTCCTCACTACTTCATGTTTTACCTGCGGGTAAGGCAGAATAGTAAGTAAATTAGAATGCTGGCAGGGGGTAACTCGCTGTTGTACCAAGTGATGCTGTGGAAGCCTCACAAACATATAACTATACACAAGTTAAATGCAAAACATGCACGCAAAATCTTCAACCCACAGATGAAGAGACGCATGTGCATTTTTATGCACTGATACACACACATACACACAAACATGAACTCAAAGGACACGTCCACAGCTGCCCCCCTGCTCTCTTGGTCTCCAGAGCCTTTCTGTTTACTTCCAAAACTTGTTTTCATCAGAGTGTGAGGAATAGATTAACAGATATCTGCCAATAGCTCTAAGTAGTGTATGTTTTTTCAAAGGTGTGATTAATGGAAATTTATTAGCCTACTTCACACTCCCTGAGGTGATCGTCATAGATGTGTTTGTTATTTTGTCACTCTCAGTCTGAGTGTTTCATCGTGTGTGGGAGTTTTGTCTGTCTGTCTGTCTCTCTCTCTCTCTCTCATTTGTTTTACCATCTGTCACTGCATATGTTTGGGGGCTCATTTATTCTGCAGCTCTTACTTCCTGCATTTGTTGTGTGTTTGTACACATCATTTTTATAGTCTCTCTTCTTGTATACCTGTAGAAGTTTGGGTGAATGAATTTGTCTATGCCTGCACCTGTGTGTGTTCTGAATGTGTTTGTTTGTATGGTACAGTAGAGTAGGCTGATATTGCTTTATGTCCCTGCTACATCTGGGTTACTAAACTCTCAGTCTCTCTCCAGCCTCTGTCATTTAGTCCGTTGTCAGCTCCCATTCCAGCGTCCGTCCATTCAACAAGCCTAATGGTCTGTGTAATACACTCAGAAAGCTTCACAGCCTCCCAC
>NW_024582770.1:172394-176893 GCF_018398535.1 Haplochromis burtoni
GTGTGTGTGTGTGTGTGTGTGTGTGTGTGTGTGTGTGTGTGTGTGTGTGTGTGTGTGTTCCATGTCCAAGTGCAGGGGGAGCAAGAGAGGAAAATAAAAAGAGAATGGGAGGCAAGGTGAGCTAAGGCTAGATGAACATAGAGGTTGAACTGAATCTATTTGTGTGGGCAGAATTCTGTGTGTGTTGTGAAGTAGTACTAGTGTCCTTTCAACCTCTATGAAACCTCTCTTCTTCTACTCTTTTATCCTTTTATCCTCTCAGTCAAAGATTATCAAGTTAACACAGTTTTTAGTATTTTTCAGTTCTGATTCAGTTTAAGTCAGTTGATTATATTTTGACACTGGAAACCGAATATACTTATTCAGTTTCTCGCTGAAAAGGTTGATATGAGGATCAGTAAAATTCTCACATCTTTCAACAAACAGACAAAAAACTTTCTATGACTACCTGAACTCACAAGTTTCCATATTTTATCAGTTCATTTTATCAGTTCCCTATTAAACCCGGGGTATTTCTTAGCAGATGCCAGACATAATTGCAAAATGAAAGAGAAGTTCATAGGGAACCAATCAAATTCAGATTAGCCCATGGTTATTAAAATAATAATAATAAAAAAAAAACGTATCTATTACCATTTTATTTATTATTATATTTTTGATGAAGGCAGCTACATTGCTTTCATTTTCCCAATAGCCACAGCTCATTTCTTCCTATACATGTCATACATTATGTGAGTACTTTGGGGCATTCGATACAATAAATAAATGCAAGAATGAATCCATAAAACCCATTGCAAAGAGAGCCCATTCATTCTGAAATTACCACTTGGTTTTGTGGACGTGCCAATAAGGATTCGCTTTTAGCAGATGAAAAAAGTAGATAAAGACAGCCAAGAATGGTTTGAAAGGAAAAGGTAGTTGTGTAAAATCATTTTTAATATAATTTGACAGCTGCTTTAATGACAATGATGCCAGAAACTATATTTATACACCTTTTTAGGACACTGACAACTGAGAAGTATCATGCTACTTACACACATTCAAGTGCAGAAAGTGTCCTCTAGGTATTTGTAGAAAATGAAACATGGCATTGTTTGCATTTAATGGAAAACCTTATGGCAGTAATAAAATAAATTCTTGAAAAAAAAACGTTTTTCTGGCTTTTTTACTCTTATGTGCTTTACTTTTGCAGATGCAATTTTGCACCCTCGTTTTTGCCCTTAACTATTCTTCCTCAGGCATCTGGTTTCATCTTAAATACACCTAAAAAGGTGTCCTAAAAAGATGTTTTTTCTCCTTTGAAACAACTCCACTGTATACAGAGAGCTCTTTTTCTCTCTCCTGGTCTCTTTCCAGATGTTCTATCTCTGATATGTCCTCTGATGTTTTGCTCTCTCCACCTCCCTTCTTTTTTAATCCCAGAAAAATCTTGTCCTTTCACCGCCACCACGTCCCCCTTCTCTCTTTCAGCTAACTTGCCTTCAACCCTTTTGTTCCTTTGTTTTGCCAAAGGAAATCATCCATGAAAAATGCTTTGAACCCCCATAATTGCTACTTCCTGCATGTTTCCGTCTTCTCAATGCCGGAGCAATGTGCTTGCTAAACTGCTGCTGGAAAGAGATGGGTGTAGACACATTTCCATTCATACTGTATCCACATAAACAGCCACCCACACAGACTTGTATATTTGGACTAAAATGTGCAAGGAATGCATATGACACACAGAAAACCAAAATTGCTATTTTTAGAGCTTTAGATTAACTTGTAAGATGACGATGTTTATATTTTATTTTAATTTTTTTTGTTTTATTTTGGAGACTACTTTTTTTTTTTTAAAGAATTCTGTACATTTAACTTGAAAGATGGAATATGTAGCTTACCAAAAGAAGTAGCATAAAAACCAAATTTGGACCAAAATGATGTTTTATCTTTGAGGACTATTTTAACTAGGTTATTACCGCATAACTGTTATAAACACACTATTACATACAAAGCTGAAAAAACAGCTGTAACTGTTGGCCAAAGACAAAAGGAAGAGGAGAAGAAGAAGGCATGTTTGGTGCCAGCGAGAGAAGGAAAGGCAGGACTGCAAAGGTTAGAGGAACAACTTTAAAAATAGGCTAAATGATGATGGTAAAGAGAGAGAGTTTGCTGATAGGATGGAAAGAAGGTAGATAAATTGTGTGCGCAAGAGACTAGACAGATGTGTGAAGCAAGGCAAGAAGCACTGGAGATGGATTCAAACTGTTAGTCTTTACTATTTCAGTTCGCTTATATGTTATTTAATATTTAAATTAAATTGGTAGTGTTTGTCAAAAGAAAGAATATTGATTCTTCTGTTTATAATTATACCATTTTTTTAAAATAACAATGACTATAAAAGTGAAATCTGAACTGGAGTGCTATTTAATCATGACGACATGTACTTTGTGCAGTCATGGTAGTAACTTCAGTGCACCCCATGAAAATTAATAGTTTAATCATAAAAATAATGTGTAAAACACACACATTTTAATGTAATGAAGGCATGTCAGTAAGTACACGTATAAACAGAAGAAAGAATGAAAAGCACTTATTCATACTTGTTCACAAACAATATTATATTCACAGACACATCCTTTCCCACACTACTTGTTCTCAAGCACACACTGTCTCACGTGTATAGACAGCTAACGTCGAGCCACCTAATACTTACAGACACTTTCATTTAGAATGAATGTCATCACTAATCCGATCTTAAGCTTCATCAAATGACTTTCTCCCCTTTCTATCTATCCATCTGTCTGTCCATCCATAGTCTCACTTCTGTTATCCTTATTCCTTCACATAATCACCGTACATACATTTCTCTTTCTTGAATTTCCATCTTCTTCACTTCCTTTTTTTATTGATCTCTTCCTCGCTCTACCCTTCCTTGTAAGCCATTGTCACCCACTAATTGCCTTTTTGTCTTTCCAATGTCATATCCTCTTCTCCCCTTGTTTTCTTCCCCATTATTTCCTACTCTTCACCTCTATTTCCTCCAACTTCATCCTCTCTTTTTGCTGCACCATTTTGTTGCACTGATGTTTCTATTGTTTAGAGGAGAACCGATTTCCATTTCCTCTCTTAAACATGCATGCACCCAACTCTTGTCGCCGCCACATTCAAGTGCCATACCCAAGTTTGTTTTAGATGTAGCTTTCTGTTACTGTGGCAAGTAGGTTGTTAGAATTAGATTTGGGCTCTGTTGCCAACCGTGACTGAGTCCTGCTCCTGTAAGGCTATAACTGAGCCCTGGCAGCTTTTGTTGGAAGCCAAAGGGAAGATGACAGGTGTGCACCAGGGACCTGTTAAAGGAATACCTTGACATTTAGAGATACTGCGGTATTTTCTTTTGTTCTATACATAAGTAAAGAAGTTCACACACCCGTTTTTTCACTGGCTCTTAAAGTGTCTCCTTTTCATTGTTACTATGTCTCATTAAAACCAATAGGCATGACAGGCTAATGAGATAGCTCTACACAGCTCTGTTAAAGAGGTTGCCCATTTTATTTAACAGAAAATCATCTATTTCTTTTTGCCCATCTATTTCTACAGAGACAGAACTATGATATTAGTAACTTCTATTTTGTATTAAAGTCATTTTATCTACACTTGTTGGAGGCTAAGCGGTTCGAAGCTGTTGCCATTTTTTGTGTGAGACCAGTTACCATGGTTACGGTTGTGTGCCTTTCTTTAATGTTAGTAGAAGAATTATTATACCCTTTTTCACAAACACAATGCCCATGTCAAACTGCCCTACAGTAACAGAACAGACTGACTCTCCGCTTGTAATTTCCAAATTAAATGTCTTAACGGAACCGATCACTCCCCACTCTACAACTTGGTAGGCTCTTGACTGCAGAGTTACTGAAAATACGAATAAAAAGAAAGAACTTCTTTTAAATAAAATGAAATTATTAAGTGATGCTGAAGCCTATTAAGACACGAGGGACCGCATTGGGGCTGGGAATAGCATTTACTGTAATCTGACTATTAAAACATTGATCAGGATTCATTTCTCATTTCAGTAAAATATACATTGTTGAGTGATGCAGAATTGATTCGATTATGACTTTATGAGTGTACTGCAGCAAGTGTAGGTAAAGGTAGTACTATAAACCATTTTAGAGATTTTTTTTATTTTTTTTATTTTGTCTCTTGTGTGTAATGCTGATAGAGATCAGGCCATGTTTTAATTTTATGATTAATTAATTAATGTTGAGATTATGAAATTCCAGTTTTTATTTATTTATAGGAATTTGAGTCTCTTAAGTATCAAAGAAATCAATCATTTCAAAAGTTCTGCAGATTTGTCTTCATGTTAATGCATGTACTGCTTTTATCTAAACAGATACTCAAAGGAAGCATAAGCAGCACACACAGAGCGCTTGTGTGTGTGTGTGTGTGTGTGTGTGTGTGTGTGTGTGTGTGTGTGTGTGTGTGTGTGTGTGTGTGTGTGTGTGTGTGTGTGTGTG
>NW_024582770.1:176913-200337 GCF_018398535.1 Haplochromis burtoni
GTGTGTGTGTGTGTGTGTGTGTGTGTGTGTGTGTGTGTGTGTGTGTGTGTATACACTATATGTACGGATGTTGTTTATACAGCTCAAGATGTGCCCCGTCAGCTAACGTGAAATCATTAGTTATACTAATTGGTTCCTCACTACCGGCATATCTTAATCCCTCATTCCTCTCTTCCTCTTTTTCCTACATTCATCTATTTCCCTCCTTCTGTGTCGCCTATCTTCTTCAAACCACTTCTGATATGACATTTTGTCTCTCACTCTTTTATCTGACCCTCCTTTCCATCTCTTCTTCCTTACTCTTGCACTCATGGCAATTATATTCACACTTTTTCACTTCCCCTGTCCTCATTTCTAAAATGAAGTAGACAAATAACAGGGATGCAGATGTCTGCTGAGATTACCGTCCAGCCTGTGGGTATGTGTGAGAGAGCGAGAAATAACAAGCAGAGCTTCCTTGAACATTACAGAGTAAATAAATAGGCAAGTGAAGCTGTCAATAGAAGCGAAGATTGTCTAATGATTATTGCTTAAAACTCACCTTGTATCTTATGAAGAAAGGGAGAAAATAAGGCAGACAGAGCAAAGGAAAAAACAGATAGTTTTTAGAAACAATTGTGTTTTTTTTAGCTCTCCACAAAGTTGTAATTAAGGCTAATACATCAATAGCTGAAAATGAAACTGTGTTCTTTTTTGATTACTGTAATCTCTTGTGATTCTTTAGAACATGATTTTTGTGACTGGG
The DNA here is from genome assembly GCF_018398535.1 of Haplochromis burtoni. Classification (NCBI taxonomy): domain Eukaryota; kingdom Metazoa; phylum Chordata; class Actinopteri; order Cichliformes; family Cichlidae; genus Haplochromis; species Haplochromis burtoni. Next base: position 177,659 of record NW_024582770.1, read on the forward strand.
AAGCCACATCACTCTGTGCAGCCTGATAGTGGATTATACAGTATGTTTTCAGTAACTGTGCTTGATTATGGTTCAAAATGTATTTTCAAAATATCAAACCAAGGTTATCATGTTAATCTACTGAACTACTTCTGATCTTATAATGTTCCAACATTAGAGTGCAATGCATTTTTGATTTCTTGACTGGGTATTTCACTAAGCTTGTCTGGACACATAACCCAGATCCAGTGACACCAACAAGAAGCTGCTAAAAAAACAGTGATTAAGTCCATCAAAGGATGCATTAAAATAAATTAAAAGTGCCCTCTATTGTTTTGTTTTGTTTTGTTTTGTTTTGTTTTGTTTTGTTTTGTTTTGTTTTGTTTTGTTTTGTTTTGTTGTTTTGTTTTTTTGTTTGTTTTGTTTGGGGGGGGGGTTGGAGGGGGGGTGTTTGCTTGCTTGCTTGTATGTTTGTTTGTTTGTTTTATTGGGGGGGTGCATTTTTTGTATCAGCTTGCTGAAAACTGTACAAAGGTTCAAACACTGGAAATCATTTGTTTAGCTAACTTGACATCCAGATATAGCAAAGAAGTGTTTAAGTATCAAATATTATTATCCTTATATTTATTTTTGTGTTAATATCAATAAATATTTACTTGATTTTAGAGAATCCAAAATAAACGACAACAAAAAAAATCACTGAACACAGATTTGAAAATATGTTTTTTTGAGTGATCTCATGTTCAGATATGAACATTTTATTCTTATCTATCTTCTCAACTTTACCTGTAAGTCTTAATATTTGTTGGATGCTTTTTTGGTATTCAATAATGTTACTGACCTTGTCAACTAATATAATAATCAAATTATTCTCTTTTAGAAACAAGTCACATGGAACTTTGCTGGCCTTTTGACCCTGTTCTTACTTTATTTTTATTTTAACTTGTTTGCATTTTTCTGTGTAATTTTGAGTATAAACTACTTTTGGACTTATTGAGATTTTTTCCCCCCTTTCAATCTGTAGTGGTTCAGTCCAGTAGTGGTGGTACTGGCTTAACCAATCAGCTAGTACCACCTTGTTAAATGCTAATTGGTCAGCATTGGTCAGAATGTGTAATTGGTCCACTTTCTTCTGTTTCCTGTTTTTGTGTTTAAACACAAACTGTTTGATATTGTGTAATGAACCTGATGAAGGCCACAAGGCGAAATGTGTTGGTCACCCAATAAAGTTGTTCCCTAATACTATAAGTGTCTCTGGAGTCTTCACATCATCAGATCTTTGTCTTCTCCATGCACCTTGGAAGTAAATGAACTTGTGCAAGTAAATTTTGTTGGCCTTTCAACCCTTTAAGAAGTCTGTTAAATTTCAAATAAGCATATGTTTTTAAAAGAAACTGTAGAATTCAGATTCAACAGTTTGTGATCATTTTTTTTAATTAAATGTGGCGCTTAAATGATCTATCTTAGACAGTCTTATTCTTTTAAGTCTGATTTGTGATAAGTGCGATACAATATCAAATCACCTGGGAAAAAAGGGCTGTTTCCAGTGTGTTTTTTTTCTGTTGCATGCTAGTACTTCACTTCTCTTTTCTCCCACTGATTTCCTTCCATTTCTCATAATCTATCTTGCTCTCTGCCCCATTCACTCCCACCCTACCTCTTTATCAAAAGAGACCTGTTCTACATAGAAATTCCTTTTTGTGTCTGCATAGATCTTTCATGATGACAACCGTAGTCAACAGCAAGAAGTAGTCATTGCCTTCAGCAATGTGACCTCTCTTTCGACGCACCAAGCATTCCTTGGTTCCCTTTTTTTTCTTTTTCCCTTTTTCAAATTCTCTTTGTTTGTGCATTACTTTCAGCACCAAGACCATCCCTAAGAGCTTTGCCCCCTACAGCTGGATTCTTTGTAACTTTTGTTTCCATGTTTTATGCATGTTTTTTCTTTTATGTTTACAGATCTTTCTAGATGCCAACACTATCAGACTGGGCAACATTCCCCTCGGTAGTGCTGTGGATCCCCTGGAGGGAGCGCCTGCAGGTACCACCTACACCAAACAGACTGTGTACGAGCTTTGTGCCTGTGCTAACGGCAAGCTCTACCTGTCCCCTGCTGAGAAAGGCTCTACTTGCCAAACCACCAGTAACTTTTGTCTCTGGAGCTGAAAGCGGGAGGTCGAAATACACACGGGACATATGGACGATTGAGTTTGAAGCTAATATAGCCAACAGACTGAATCACCATGGATTTATGGCTTGATGGGAAGCTTTTGCCAGCTAACAGACTGAATCAGCATGAACTGTAACAAGGCGACAATTTCATGTCTGTTCACCAATCAAATAATATGGATTACAGCTTGGCAGGAAGCTAATGGTTGCTAACAGGCCAAATCAACATAGACTGTAGCTCGGTGTTAAGCTAATGCCAACTAAAGGACTAAATCAACAGAGACTAGAGCTTGAGCAAAGCTAATACCAGCTCACTGGTTGAATTAATGTGTTGGTGGGTAGCCAATGCCAGTCCAGAGCATGGATAACTTTGTGGGACACAAAAGCCAACAAGATCAGCTGATGGGTTTCATGCTTAGACCACTCTTGGACATATGTGAGCAGTCTCATTCTGGGGCTGTTGTTGAGTGTCTTTCCCATTGTTTAATTGCTGCCATGATGATTGCTGAAGGTCGCAAAGACTTTGGTTTTTTTTTTTTATGAACAGCAACCTTTGTGTGTTCAGAAAATAGCCAACATGTCCTGACAAAACATACACTTGTTGCTATAATATGATGAAGGAACACATACTTGGCAGTGACATGGACATGAAAACTTGGTTATCAGTTGGCTAACAGACATCAATGATGACATTTGTTTACCCCAGTGGGTAGCTAACAAGAAAATCAAAATATAGTTTTGTCTCTAGGGAAGCTAAGGCTAGCTAACGGACCAATCTATACCAGAAAGGCCTTCTCCCTCTATTTCCTCTCCAGCCCTTCAACTCAAACATTGACATGTGACTCTTCTGCATTAATCCGCACCTGATAGTAAAAATGTTCTCTATCCCCACTTTTCATATGATAACTAATGCAAATTATTGTGATTTAACCATTGTATTCACCAGCTTCTTTTCCTAGTATTTTTTTTACATTCTTCATATCTATTTTTACTTTCTTTTAGTTTTTTCTGATGAAATCTTTTACTTCTTCTCTTTTTTCCCAATCAATGTTTTTGTATTCCTTTATCATTTCATATTTTGCAAATGTGCCCCTCTCCATGCGCTAGTTATTTGTTCTGTCTATGCACCTACTAGCACTGTTCAGGTAAGGAAAAGGCCTATCTATTTCTTCCAGCAGTGTAGTTTAAAAATGAAAAAAACGCCACATACAGACTGCTTCGACTTCCTCCTCCACCTTTGTCTCCACGTCTTTTGTTTCTCACAAGTTATTCTATGTGGACATATGATGGTTAGCTACAGACAGCAAATGGAACATAAAAAGGGAGGAGAAAATGAGATATCAGTCTTCGATCATACTCAGGTAGGTGCTGTAGCAGACAGACCACTTTCTGGTATAGGGCCAAACTTCCAACGCCAGGCAGAGGCAGCAGTCAGCTGAAAGACAGACCAATTTTAGTCCTCTTATGGGGTATTATACATCTTCATCCAGGCTGTCTTGTCGGTCATACTGTCTTTACATCTTTTTTTCTTGACCTTTCTGCTTTTCATGCCAGGTTTGTGCTCTTCCTTCTCAGCCACCAAGAGACATTTTCACTCTTTGTGCTCAGTCCATTTTGTCCTTTCTGTATTTTATTGCAATATGCCTGCCACTCACTATTCATTGTTTATCTTCCCAGTTAAGAAGCATCTCACCTGTTTATCTCATATTTTTATCCCAATCATCAATCAACTAGCATACATTAATGTTGTTTCCACATCCTATCCGTTATGCTTTCTCCAGTCTAAGTTGGAAATGTCCCTCTATAGTCATAGTATTCTCCCTTTCAAAATATCTCTAAATCTGGGCAAGAAAATATGGAAATCTTGGGAAATACTATTTTGGGGTGTATTTTTGTTTTTTATATTATTCAGTCAGTCCCAGAAGGGGGATCAGTGTGAATGGCCATGAGCTGGTTAACCTGGTGCCCAAAATCTGTAATGGCTGGCGGAAAAAAAATTTGTGTGGAACAAATCCCCCTGCAAGAAGTGATGGATGGGTTTGGTTTATATGTGTATGGACTCAACGAGAATAAGGCCCTGCAGCTTACTTTCTTTTTTAAACAAAGCGATACACAGGTGCCTTTGCTACTGTTGGTAAAAGCACATCACAGTCTGAACATTCACACTACCCTCAGTGGACCATCTGCAAGTGTCTCTGAACTATCTATTTTATCAATCTACCTATCTAGTTTGTTTTCCCTTTCTGCCCCTTCCCTCCTGGTTTTGTAGAACTCTCAGTATATCCAGCTGAACAATGAATAATTCAATCATTTAAAGTTTAATTTTCTGATGTGTTCCCCTATGGTTTATTCTTGATAATAAAAAAGCACAAATTATGCCATGTATATAACAATACCAATAAAATACAAAATAAAATAGTATTGTTTTTAAAAATAATCTCTTGAACTGGTGTTGTAATTAGTATGTAACCATCACTTTTTTATGTTCCTAACAATGTTTTTTTAAGGTATATAGAACATCGAGAAGCACTTGGTCAGACAAGAACACAACTATCTTCTGGGACTTTTTATCTTGGGAAAGCTATACCATATTTAACCCTGCTCTTATCCTTTTCTTTGTCTGCTACCTTTTACTTGAAGAACTTGGTTTCAACTGGAGAAGAATTTGAAAGACCGCTGCCAGCTGTACCGCTCAATTACAGTCTGCCAACTCACTTTAACAATACATAAAGCAGAAAGGTTGGTCTTGCACTAGAATGCAAACTGCTACCAAAGATAAGCTGAGAATATAACTGTCTGTTAAGGACACCATCACTTTGTCACGTCATTCCAAAGAAAATAGTTTTATGGGTTGTTTTTTTTTTTTGCTATATTATTAATTGAACATGAATAAAACTAAATGACTATCATTGCATCATTTCAGATGGACTTTGACTGGGCAGTTGTGACACCTTGATGCTTTTCGTTGTCAGCTCTTCTGCTGTAAATTTGCTGTTGTGCTTGGGATTCTTGTCCTGTTGCATGGCCCAGTTTCAGCCAAGGTTAACCTTTTTCTCCCATAAAGATCACAACTGACATCGTCCCCTTGTACCCTTGATTTCACATTTTGACCTCTCAGTGTTTATCAATAAAGATGTGGTTTGATGACCATTAGCATACTTTCCAGGATTTTCTAGGGGTAACTACACAGGCAATGACCACCCACACTAACTTTTGATGCACACCTAGTTATTTTGTTATGTAAGCATGCCTGAAATGTGGATGAAACTGCTTGGTTCAGAAAAGAGCTTTGAGGGTTACTCCTAGTACCGTAGGCTTTCAAAGGATAAAGGGCATACTTTCAATCAAATTGTGTCAGATTTTACTCCAGAGTTCATGGTTGGCTCGGTGACTGCAAGGTATCCAGATCCTGTGGCTCTAAAATACCCAAATCATCACCCCCTCCTCCACTGTGCTTGACAGGTGGTATGAGGTGTTTGTGCTTGTATCCAATGTTTGTATTTGCTCGGATGTCTACTAATGGGAAGATTGGCAACTCACTTGAAAGTTTTCCATTTGTGAATAATCTTTTTCATTGTAGAATGTACAGTTGTTTGAAAATGGCCTTATAACCTTTTCCAGATCAATGGGAAGGAACAATTACTTCTTTAATATCACTGCTGATGTCTTTTCCCATTGGGTATTGTGTCAACTCAACTAAATGCTCAAGCAGGGGTGATTTTAGGATCGAACATTTATGGAAGCCAAGCCCCAATTATAATATCACACATATTCCCCTTGCAATGGACTATGATGCTGGCAAAACATATTCAATCATTTTCACATCTCAGTTTGTATTGTCGTGTTAAAAAAAAAAAAAAAGATTCTGAATGAATCATCACAGTTTTTACTATAATACAGGGTGGATACTTGAGTTATCAAACTTGAGGCAAAGGAATGTTGATCAGGATTTCTTTAAGTAAAGTTAAAGAACTATTTTTAGCAAATACGAGGAGAAACGTGCACGGTTTGTTTCAGAGTCTTTTCACCACGTAAAGGCACTAAGAAGGGCAACAATTAAGGCAGTATTTTTTTTTTGAAGTAACAGGTAATTTTAAATGCAATGTTTCGATCAGCTTGTACTGAGGTATCACAGAGATTAATTGTGCAGCTAAACTACTGTACACTGACAGAAATGGGGAAAAAACTTTAGACTGGTCCGGCCCACCTAAGATCAAAGTGGCATGTACGTTGGCTTCAAAATGCATTTCGCATCCATGGTATAAATGGTATATTGTTAGAGCAGGGGATGGAAATCAGCCAAGATTGCTCCTGAAACTTCTGCTTACATCTTGTTGAATTCAGCTGTGTGACTCCACAAAGAGCAGTAAACCTCAGAGCAGAAGCAGGTCAGCTCATCACACCCTGTACACCAAGAAAACATACTAGAGCTTACAATAGAAATGAATGTGAGTTGTGATCGTTTTCACCTTGCTCAGCTACTAAAACAGATCTTAGGATTCTGCCACCTGCCAAATGTCACTTTAACCCCTGAGTATACACATTTTTCTATAGAGGTAAACTCACCCTCTAAACATTTATTTTCGTGTCTTTCAAAAATCATGAAAAAAATTGTTTACAGACACATGTAACCACATAGATGCTTTGGGGCAGAGCAACCCTGACCAGCACATTCAATTGTCATTTATTAGTGAGGCCGGTGGGTCACATGACCCTTATGCTTCCTGACAGTAATGGAAGGATGTTATATGCTCTAACCTATTTTAAAAATGTACAGGTAGAACCATTTAAAATTGTGTTGTGGTCCTATAAAGACAAGTGATTCAGAACCTTATTATACCTAAACCTTATTTGTATAGAACCTTATAGTGATGCAAGATACAATGACAACTTGTGGGAGTGAAGTCTATTATCTTGCATTATAGTTTGTTTTGAAGGGCACTTATGAAGGAGGCCAAATTTACTCAAATTGGCTTTAATTAGTGTGAGGTTACAATCTTAAAAATGACAATGTTTTGAGTGTAATTTATTTGTCATGGTGCCTGGTGAGCCAGGGTTTTGAGTTTTGCAAATGTTTAGAATATAATGTAATATAGTGAAACAATGTGACAATTCAGATCAATAGCAGGCAGCTGAAGTAGAATCATGTAAACAAGCTGAAATCAGACCCCATTTCCAGCAATCTGGTTATTGTGGTAGGAGTGAACTTTTCATAAGTTCTGGGGCGATCTGCTGCATCTCCCCTGCTTCATCGCTGCTCCCTGTAGTTGGCGTGCTCTGTCAGAAGTTGACTAATTACTGACACAATACCGCTTGACAGTATAAAATAACACGGCCAACTGATTCAGCATTGTGCCCTCATTCAATCCACTCGACGGTGAGTCAAGTTACTTTGTTTGTTTTCTTATAATTAATAATGCAGTCAGTGAGCTAATGCTAGGCTAGTGAAGCTTAAATTTCATTACTGGTTTTGATTTCTGTTTGAAGCTGTAGGTTTTTATTAAAGATGATATTCTCATATTATAACAATATGAAACATTTTTGTTGCCTAAGCAACAAAACATAAAAAGTTAAATTAACAATTAAAGAATCCTTTTTCTTATTAAAAGTGCTCTCCTTCTATATTTTGTTTTTTGTTAATCATTTTTTGTTATTTGGATGTCACCTCTTTCCAGGACCGTGTTCAGTGGAATGTCTTGTATAATTCTGTCAAGATTTGCACAATATAGTAATTTTTATTATTTGTTAATGTGGTTTCGAAGTTGTTTATCCCACCTATTCCTAATTCCCTAAAGTGGTGGCAGAAAATTCAGATTCTCAACAAAAAAAGGAGAATGGGCCAAATGTGGTGTTTATGTGGGGTCCACAAACTGCAAAATCCAGGCAGATTTTCCATTTGGCAAGCAAATCTTGGAAGGCCACACTGGAAGGTGCATCCATCAAAATATGCATGTAATAAAAAACAATGCAGAGAGTCTCTACTGTGTCTTGATGTCACATTTTTTTTGCACTCCTTCTGTCCTCTGCGCTCTGTGTTAGAGTTTGAGACATAACAGGTTCATTATTCTTTTTCCCAACACTCATTACTTTTTAGCCTTTTGTTTTTTTCCCTTCTTTGTCAGCTTGTGTTTACCTGCCTATGTTCCCTGGCTGTATCGCCTAACTTCTGTGTTTTCTCTACCCTGTTTTTGTTCCCCTTTTTGCTTGATTTATACTTGGACTTACCTACTTTTTCTGGATCTCCAGCTAATCTTTGTTTGGCTACCTTTATTTTCACCACAGTGTAAGTTTTATTTAAAAAAGTTTTATTCATTTGCCTGCCCACTTCTTTGTCTAAATTTGAACTGAACGCTGCATTACAAAACAGACAGTAGATGACTCGCCATGTACTCAAGTGACAGCATTTACTGAGGTGCTCCAACAAATCTCTACTTAATGATGACCCAAGTTGTACATATGCACAAAGAAGAGGTCTAGTACTGCCGGTGTGTGATAAATGTGTGTGCTTGAATGACAAGCACTGCCAACAGAGGTGCAAGATAATACTTTCATTTCCTCCTTGTACATTAAGACACATTACTTATAATAGGAGAATGGTTAGCCACTATGGTCACTACATATGAGAAAAGAAAAGAGTACAGTGGACATGAAATGGGAAGAAGAAGAATGACACTGGTTAGATAAAGGTCCTATGTTTCCATGAATATAGAACATATTTTTGGTCATTCTTTAAACCACAGGTATTATCAGTGAAGTGAAGGTTACCTTCAATCATGGCGGCATTAATCAGCTTTTGTTATCCTTTCCAAATATAGCAAATCACCATAGCATTCTGATGTGCTTAAATCCCAGTCCCAGCTGTAAAAGATAAACTTAAAGAAAAAAAAGATTTTATGGCTCCGAGGACACACCACAAAGAGCTATTTATGTTTCTTTGTAGTCTAAAAACACAAATTGCGCTTCCAAAACACCAATACACAGTGTTCTTTGTAATGACAGGCATCAACAACTCTGTTACAATTCTGCCTATTTTCATGTGTGATTAAGCTTGTTTTTTGATGTTAGAGAGCATGCAAAAATACTACAATTATGTGACTAATAGGAAAAAAGAAATTATCTGCTCATGAATGCAGGAGCTGATGACGTTTCAAAACAATTCGATTTACATGACTGGCACAGTGATTTTGTACTTAGTTTGACTATTCAGTGAGACTTATGGAAATTTTTTGTTGTTATAAAAAACAAAATGACATGTTTTCAGAAACCTGCCTCCTTTCAATGAGAAAGGGAAATAACTGTGCACTCTTGATTAGGAATGATGATACACATATATTACAATGTTGAAATTTCCTGATGACCTATACAATGCATGGTATCCAGAGGATGTGTTTGTATCATGTTCAAATGAGTCCACCAAGATTTTTTAAAGATGTTTAGTTTATGAGAATAAATATTTGTCCATGTTCAATAGATTGGAGGTGATAGTCATCTAAAAGATAAGAAAATGCAGAATTCATCTTTGTAAAGAATTATGATGTAGATGATAAAAGATTCAAGATTCTTTATTTGCCACATGTATAGTTAACGCGCAGTGAAATGTGTCCTGAAACGCTCATCGACTGTGCAAAAAGAGAAAACTGTATACAGTAAGTGAATTATATACATTAAGTAAATTAAATTAAATAATCTGGAAATTTTAAATTGGGATTCTGAACGTTCAGCTGAAGGTCGTTGTCCTGGCACCACAATACCAGGTTCTTCACCTCATCCATGTAGGCTGCCTCATCATTGTTGGAGATGGTGCCCAACACCACTGTGTCGTCACAATTCACAATGGTATTGGAGCCATGGGTGGCCACAGAGTCAGAAGTATAGAGGGAGTAGAGCAGTGGTGAGAGTACACACCCCTGTGGCGCTCCCATGTTGATGGTGATGCTGTCGGAGACACACCTACCGACCCTCACCACCTGAGTTCCGTCAGTGAGGAAGTCCAACACCCATGCACATAGACGGCCGTTGAGTCCTGGATGGGCACTATTGTGTTAAACGCTGAGCTGTAATCAACAAACAGCAATCTCACATAGTTACCCTGTTTCTTGTCCACGTGGCTGAGAGTGGTGTGCAGGCCATAGGCGATGGTGTCCTCTGTGGATCTGCTGGGTCGGTAGGTGAACTGGAGCGGACCTGTGGTGTTTGGGATGGAGGAAGAGATGATGTTCTTCAACAGCCTTTTGAACATCCTGTCTTCCTTCTCTCACCCCAACCGGTCGCAGCAGATGGCCCCGCCCCTCCCTGAGCCAGGTTCTGCCGGAGGTTTCTTCCTGTTAAAAGGGAGTTTTTCCTTCCCACTGTCGCCACAGTGCTTGCTCATAGGGGGTCATATGATTGTTGGGTTTTTCTCTGTATCTATGAAGCGCCTTGAGGCGACTTTTGTTGTGATTTGGCGCTATATAAATAAAATTGAATTGAATTGAATTGAATTGAATTGAATTGAATTGAACATCTTCATTACCACCAAAGTCAGTGCAAGTGGCCAGTAGTCATTCAGGCATGAGGGCAGGATTTTTTATTTATTTATTTATTTTAGTTGTGAGTTTCTGAAACACAGTTTGTGGCTTCATTTAATGATCGCAAATAAATAATCATAGCGTATCATAGCCATACCCTGAAAAAAAATATTTTTTTACCTTTTTAACCTTATTCTTACAGTATGTGACCTTAATGTTCATGTTCAATTTATTAGTTCTGACAGTGATTCAAAGTGATCCTGAGACATTCACATTCATACATTAAATGGTATGAGTGTTAAACAAGTTAAAAGAAAAGTGTTTCAAGTTTATAGCACTCTTAATCGACCGTGTGGGTAAAGCTGTGAAGTGTTCCGCATTGTTAGATTAAATACTGATTGCTGTTATCACTGAATGTGTATTCTCAATTGCTGTTGTCAGTCTTTTTAGTTTTTCATAGTGAAGTTCTAAAGTCAACAACAGTAAATACAAAACATTGTTCAACTTTAAAACATACTGGGAGAAAACTGCGAATGGACTGTGTGTCTGTGTGTGTTTGCAAAAGGGAGGAGCGTCTAGCTCATAAAAGAGTAACAGGAAGGGGAAGTGGAAATTATCGACAGTGGAGCTATTTGTCAATACTGCCACACACTTTATGTCATTGATCATTTTTATGATTTCATCGTAAACATGGTAAAAATCAGTGGATGTGCTTTTATTCTTTCTGGTAAGTTGTTGGTTTTTTTTGGGGGGGGGGATTGCTTCTTTTTTTTTTAGTATTTGCACCTAGACAATAAGCAGGTGCATAAACGTGGTAGCTGTCAAGTAATGTTTGCAAATATTAAAATACAATTCATATCACTATTGATAGAAATGTTAATATTTGAAGGTATGCATTCACTGAAAACGTTTTCTTTTTATTTCTGCTTGTAGCTCTCAATATTGTGGAGATAATGACACTCAATGTACAAGGTGAAATTGGGGGAAAGGTGTCATTCACATGTTCAAACTGGAACATTTGGTTCAGTGTGACCACTAATAATAAGTACCTTTGTGAAAGTCCATGCTCAGATAAAAAACACATAATCATCACTGCTGCACCTGGAAAGACTAAACATCAAAACAGAGTAATCCTAAAAAACAAAGGGAATGATTTGTTAGTGACTTTCAATAATCTTAAATTGGTAGACTCAAAAAAATATTACTGTGGAGTTGAGAGACTCGCCTCTGATCCACTTATAGAGGTCAATCTAAAAGTTGTACATGGTGAGTTTCTATTCTTTCTTTTCTTTCAAGAATTAAACAAAACAAATCCTTTGTTCAAATCAGAAGGAACTTACAATCTTAATTTATTTATAAATGTATGCTGCATTTGTGGTTCCAGGTCCCAAAAAACCTGCTAAGACAGTCACTGCTGGGTCAACTGTGTCCTTTGCTGTTTTAAACAGAACGACTATGCCTTCAAGCCATTTGGATATTATTACTAATTTGTCTGTCCTATCCTATATAACACCAACTACACCACCCATTCAAAAAGATGGTAAGAACACACATGAACTAAATCAGTGGTTCACATGCTTTCTTCATGTTGTATTCTGTGCATGCACGTTATCATGTTCAGTCAGAGTTTGATGTTTGCATTTTCTTCAGTTTTCAGTAGTTTCAGATGTGAGTTCAAATAAATTTCTCTGATGAACTGTTTCAATGATAGCACGATAAAGAATATACTGAATATTATGAAATGTGATAAAGATTTTGTTCTGAATAACTTTATTTTTTTCTTTGTTGGCCAGGAATTGTGCCATATTTAATTTTAGGTATCATTGCCATAACAGTGATGATAGTATTGATGGTCATGTTGAAGTTTATGCAAACTTTTAAAAAAAAAATGGGTAAGGTCACACACACCACCACAGACATTGTGCATGGAAAATGTGGTATAGCGTCCATGACACATTTCCTGTTGTACATTTGTAGAAATTGTGTCTCCACAGGAAGATGCACATGTGGTAAGTTAGTTTGCTTTTTCTTTTCTTTAGATGTCTGTGGGTGGGGGTGGTGGGTGGGGGGTGGCAGGCTGGTGTGTGCGTTTGCATGCATATTATTCAGTTAACAGTTTTGTTATTTCACCAGTAACGTCTATTGAGGTAATATATTGATTACTGAACTCTCTAAAGCTTAATTCATAAATTAAAATATTGATAGCTAAAACCTTATAATGCCATCTTCAGTAACAAGATAACACCAGCTGTGTTTAATAAGGATGGCAGTGACTTTTATGTCAATGCTTTCAGCATGGTAATAGCATTTTTATGTTTTACTACTTTTTTTCTCTTTTCTATCTTTAAAACTTTAAGGATTTTACATATGATGAAGCTGGACCTGAAGACCAGCAGACTGCGAGGCCAATGGTCTTGAGTGCAAGTCTCACTAGAATGAATGCTGATGTTGACTCTGAAAGTCTCTATGCAAATTATCTCCAAGACAGTCAATCAGCAGTGATAAACGATTCATTGTGGTCTTTTGCTCAACTACTCAAACATAAAACTGAACACAATGAACAAAAAAGTAATTCTATATATTCCCTTGTTTACCTACCACAGGCAACCTGAACCTGACAACTGTGACAGGAAATAATTAGAAGGGAATGCTGTTAAAATTTAATTTTTCTTTTCTTTATCATATAGCAGTGTATTGTGTAATGTATGTATGAATGCAAATAATTCCAAAAATTAAGTCCAAGTCTATTCCAAATGATCAAAATAAGGATTGGAATAAGGATTACTATCAAAATAATCCTACAAGCAGATAGATGTTCTGTACACAGAGCATCAAACATGTGCTTTATCCTCTGTTACTGATAAGCATTTTCATATTTTCCATCATTATACTGTAAATGAACGTCAATTTCAGAAACACAAGCAGAACAAGAAAAAGAGAACATGATAAGGAAGGTGAGCAAGAAGTTTTAATTCATATTCAGGTCTCAAAGATGAATAAAATAAATATTTACCAGCACAAACAAATATCCTGCACTGTGCATTAAACATCACATAGTTTCTTAGTGAGTAGACTGAACAGCACAAAATCTAAGCACAAAACAGCACAGTGCTATGAGCACAAAATCATCAAAAACCTTTTAACTTATAAGAGTTAAAGTAATCATTCACTTGTTCTGGAAAATTTGATATTTTTTAAGGTAAAAAAAAAACAAAAAACATCATACCGAAATATTCAACTCAGTTCAACTCAACTCGGTTTTATAGTGCCAACACATAAGAGTCAACTTGATATTAAAGACTCTTTAGTATTACAGAGAATCAGATGATAAGCAAATACACTGGCACAGTAGGAAGAACGAACTCCCTTTGAACAGGAAGAGACCTTTAGCACGACCAGGGTCAGGGAGATTTGGCTGTGAATAAAAGCAGGACTCAAACTCATTTTATATCAAGGACAACATGCAGACCACTTTGATGCTAAGTGGGCAGCACCGGTGAAACTCCCCTTTCTGTCAGTGTAAAGATGTCTCATTACACATTAAATGCCTCAATATAAGAAAAAGAATTTCAGTTCCAAAAGGATGTCTCAGTCTTCCAACATGATAAAGAAATACTGCTTGGTAAATGAAAGAAATGTGTCAGCATGACTGTTTGGGCTTAAACTGTAAGAATTAAATATGTATATCTGTTAGCTCAAAACTGAACCCACTGAAAATGTCCTTATTGTGGACTCATTGCAAAAAAGAAAAGAAAAGAAAAAAGAAATCATTATAATCAGTAGGATGTTTTCTGTTATTTAGTTACTGTTGTGTAGTATGGGCCCAGGCCTTCAGTTTGACACCTCTGAATGAAAGTGATAGGTTTTTTTGTATTTATTAAAGAGACATTATACAGTAGACTTATGTTACCAAGCATAAATATTAGAATTGTTTTTAACAGTGTAACTTTGACAGCTGCGTCTTCCTAATAAATCTGAAATCTGAGTGTTGTACTGGATTCTGATGTATAATTGTCTCCACTGATTCTATATTTTTTGTGAAACTGACTTCATGAATTGGAATTCCTATTGAAGTTCTTGCCGAACGATGGCCATATTATTTTTATCTGTCCAAAAGCACAAGGTAGACCAAGCCAGATGTTTCAGATTTGCATGAAGACAGCATCTCTCAAGCTCTGCTCTGGTATGTGACCTTTTTTTTTTCCTTGGCCTGTTGCGGTGGTTTTCACTCCTAACTGGTCACGGCAGATGGTTGGCCCTCCTTGACACTGGATCTGCTAGTGGTTTCTACCTGTTAAAGGGAGTTTTTTCCTTCCTACTGCCAAAATGCTTGCTCATATGTGTACATTCTGATAGTTGGGATTTCTCTGTATTAATGTAGGGTCTTTACCTTACAATACTAAGTGCTTTGAGACAACTGTTTTTGTGATGTGGTGCTATATGAATAAAACTGAATTGAATTGGGAGTAGCTCTTGCAGAAAATCCCTTGATTTAAAAAAAATTTTTTTATCACCTGTTAAAGTTTACTTTTCTTGCGCTTTGTGATTTCTGTGAAGGTTAATTGGTCATTTTTGTTCTGCAAGTGTTGTAAAGTCAAATTTTACAAATCCACGAGTTTTCTACACATTACACTGCAATCCAGGAGGAACTATGGAGGAAATTATGGGTTTTCAGCAATGGTGCTGATCCACCTGCAAACATGAAGACTGTAAGGTGTTATATGGGCAATATTGTGGGTGAGCTTGGTGAGCTGATTAAGACCAATGGGAGCACAGTGAAAGGATTAAGTTCATGGAGCATTGCAGTGAGACGTGACAATACTCACACTTCCTGGACCACAATGTGACCATAACTGGCTTCAAAACTTTTCAGGAGACAGCAACCTTAATCTGAGCTGTAGGAAGAAATGTGGATTACACTAGTTGGGGAAGTTGTGTAAACCTGGATATGTAACTGTGAAGTGACATTTTTGTGGCTTCAGGACTGAACTGCTGTTGAAATGCACTCATATTACTCACAGAGAGAAATCATCCTTTCTGTTTCAATCTGAATGTGATTTCAATCAACAATATGTGCATTCCTCCATTAACTGACGCAACAGTCGCTCTAATGTGGCTGTGGTGAATGGCTGTAGATATTTAATGGATCCAGACTGCCCTGTGCACCACTTACTGAACATGCAGCTGAACATTTTCTCTGACATCACAACACACACAAAAATATTTACCATCTTTTACAATAATACCTGCATTCATTTTATATTTAAGCTTAAGCCTATTTAAGCTTTAGATTTTTTTTTTTTATTGAATATTAAAGATGACATTAAATCTCTCTTTTGACATTTTCCTTTTTGATGAATGATTTGGTAACAAACCAAAATGCTCAGAGTAATACACAGCCAGGTGTTTTGGCTGTTTTATGAATTTCTGTTGTATTTCTTCTGCCAGTATGTTTTTTTTTATTTTTTTTTTTTTACTCTTGCTAGATTCATTCATACACAAAGGCAGCTGAAGTCACCTTGGCAGCGGGTATGCCCTCCAGTAGCTGATCTTGTCAGACTCAGAGTAAGAGCAGCTTGATGTCGTTGTTATTGTTGTTGTGTACATCACCCACCAGGGAAAGAGTATGTTGGCCTGGGATGTTCACTCTGTTATCAGTGACAGTCAATGACACTGCTACTAAGTGAAAAGGATTAGCCATCTGTTTCTCTCTCTGTCTTTCTTTCACTCTCAGTCACTTCCAACCATACACTATACTGGTTTTGTTTGAAGAAGGGTGCAAGGAAATTTAAGGTAGATTCATTAAGTAGGTGAGATGAAAACTGCCTGAGGGTACACACTGCTCAGTAAAATTAACAGATGCTCAATCATCACAGTGAAACACCAAGTCAGTTAAACTTCATGGATATCAATTAGTCCAGCTTGAAAGTGTAAACCATTATGAATCCGTTTCACCTGCATGGAAATGAAAGTGGCAACAGGTCACTGGAAAAGCAGCGGCAACACAACTCCTAAAAATAATTACAGGTGATTGCCACAAACCATTAGCATCTCCTTTTCTCTCCTGACCTTTTTGTTCTATAATTTTGCTATTTGCTAATGTTCCTCTCGCTTCTGTTGCATGAGACATTACCTGCAGCCACTCAGGTTTACCCAGGGAGTCCAAATGCTTCAAGATACCATTGCCACATCTGCCAGTTGCAAGTTTTAGTGTGTCTCCCAGTGCAGTCTCAAGAGTGCGGAGTAGATACCAGAAGATGTGTTGTTACATTTAATTGCAATTTACAACAAAAAGCAAATAGATATTTTTGATTTTAAAAACATGACTGGTTATTAAACTATGAAGGATAGCTTTGGGTATAATGGTTATTAAAATATATTTATTCATTTTTAAAATATTAATTCATATTCTTTGCCAAATTAATAGTGTGGACTGTTTTAGGCAGTATTACACATAAGTTTCTTTTTTTCTCTCCAGTTGGTATGGACCCCCAGTCTTGCTAAATTATCCTGTTTCTGACTCATCTGCAGAAATATTTTGAAGGACTTCAGCCAAATTTTACTAGTCCTTTATTTATCAAGGTAAAAAAAATCTCATTGAGATTAAAAATCTAATTTCCAAGAGAGACCTGGCATCATGGCCGCAAACGTCAAAAATACATGTACCACATAAGTACATTTAAAACAAACAAAATTTAAAACAAATACAATATCCCGTTCAAACATGTGAAAAATATACAATAGCAAATCAATTAAGAGTGACATTAAAAACAATCGCACTGAGTAAAAGAGTTATCTGGTTCCTTTAAAATGGACTTAAACTCCCCCAAGGTAACTAATTCTGATAATCTTCAGTTCCTTCTGCAGATTATTTCAAGAAACACAGACAGAATATTTAAAAGCCTTTTTTCCTCATTCTGTTATTTATTTACAACGACACATGCTGGTTGAATTAAACATTATATACATTTGTGAGCATGGTGGTCATTTAACATGAACCATGAGATCAAGTAGCTAATAAACACCTTTACGATCTGTGTTCTAAAACTACATTAACCCAATAATAAGCATACCTAAAATCCTTTAAGCTCATAATTACAGACTTGAACTTCTGATGTTGCATGTACAAAATGATTTGTTCCAATTAAGTTAATTTACTTCCCTGGACTCTGAAGCTGAGGGGTTGGGGGTGGGGGGGTTGGGCTCATGACAACGCTCCCCAAATCTTTTTATGAAGTTCAAACCCTCTTACAAGCAGCTATCAAAGCCTAAATATGGCTTCCTGCCTCCAATCCAGCTGAGGCCATGCATATACTCTCTGATCAGGATTCTGCACTTTAAACTCAATTTAATTTCACTGAAATAGAATAAAGATTATAAAGAGATTGCTACTCAGTGTGCAGTATGTCATCTGTCTAGAGCAGTAACAAGAGCTAATTTTATCTCACTGCAGTGAGATAAAATTAGCTACTTGATCTCATGGTTCATGTGAAATGAACACCATGCTCCCAAATGTATATAATGTATAATGTAAATAACTTTAAAGATTCAGTCACACAATAGTAAACATAGAACTGCAACCTCCTTGCAACCAGGAAAGATCATTGCAATCTGTCTAAAACTGAGAGTGAGTAGTTGCAGTGATCCACTGGTTGCCCAGAGGTTTAGACTTTGGGTTGCAAGGCAATTGCACAGGTCACCTGGTGGAAGGCAATTCAGATTGCAGTCATTCAGAGTCCATCTGTACCAGTGAGTGCAATTCATCTGCTCTTCCATTTATTTCCCCAAGTGAGCATGGAATATAATCAATCACACAAATGCAAACTCTGCTTGATTTAGCACCAAAAAGCACCTTATATATATGTGATAGTTACAGCTAGGGAAAGAAAGTAGACAGGGAGATGTTATTATAACAAAGACATTACTGGCACAGCTGAATGGCTCAAAACTCTGATCTCAAAACTCTGATCTAAACCTTTGGCTCTGTGCCTTAACCCTTTACTCACTCTTCACTCTAAGTGTTTAGAGTGAAGCCCCACATATTTATGCTTTGCATTAACACTAGTATTTTATTAAAACAGAACAGAGCTCAACTGAACTTTATGTGATGAGATAAGAATCGCAACACATTTTGTTCTCTGTACAGTGGACAGAGCACGCTCCAGTATTTCAGGATTTTAGTAACATTTCTACTAAAAACTCATTTCTTTTCTCAGCGGTGCACACACAGCGCAACTTCTATTTTTCTTTTTTTACTTTATTTGATAGATGTCATGTCATAACAAAGTGATATATGATGCTGATTGTCTATTAAAATGCAGTGATTATGGTGTGACGTGTTGGATTAATGCAGTGGTTCTCAAAGTGTGTGGCGCCCCCCACTGGTGCGGCGCAGAGTTCTGACAGGTGAGGAGCAAGTTACCTGGCAGGAAAGTCATGTAGCGCTAATGTTTAACATAGGAATAACTTTTATGTCAGAACAAAGAAATTCACAGCAGTTACATTTATAATATGCACATCCGCTGAAAAGCTGCAGCCGTGTGTGTAAGTTGACAGCCACAATAAAAAAGTGTACTGAAAAGTGTGAACATGTGGTCGGATCTGTCGTGCATCATTTACAGTGGTGCCGAAACCCAGGACTGGGACACAAGAGACCGAACCACATGCTCACACTTTTCAGTACACTTCTTTATTGCAGCTGTCAACTTACGCACGCGGCCGCAGCTTTTTAGCTACAGCCTACGCACTAACCCTAACCCCACTGAATCATACTTCTTATTAATCTCTGGCTCTCTTCCACAGCATGTCTGTTATAGTGTCTTCCTTGTCTCACCCCAACCGGTCGCAGCAGATGGCCGCCCCTCCCTGAGCCTGGCTCTGCTGGAGGTTTCTTTCTGTTAAAAAGGAGTTTTTCCTTCCCACTTTTGCCAAAGTGTTTTCTCATAGGGTGTCATATGATTGTTGGGTTTTTCTCAACAATTATGGTGGCCACAGTGAAGAGGTTAACAGGTTGAGCTGATTAATGGTAGAAAAACTATTATAATAGTATAACCAATGACAAAAAACTGCAAGCGTGCTGGTTTTGTTCTTTCTTGTAAACAAAAACGTTCCTGAATACAAAGTTGAGGACAGGGGACACATGATATGAGAATAATGAAAGAGAATAAAATGAACTGCTCGATGGCTTCATGTTTACTGCATGATAGATTATAAATCTGGCTGGAGGGAAACAGAGCCAAAGGGAGGACATCTGTGGTGCACTTGTATGGACAGTGGGGAGGTAACATCCGAGGCCCAGCCTTGCTGAAGGCCTGTTCAAGGTTGTAATATTCTAAGGAAAGCAACTAGCTCAAACAAGATTCTTAACTGAAGTCAGGGTGGACGGAAAACAGGTAGCAAGAAAGAAATTACCCCACCTACCAGCTGATCAATCAATGATAGGATTATTGAGACGAGGGAAATTATATTAGGTGATATAAGTAAAAAATCTTTGTTTAAAGGTGTGACTGTCATCATTTCAGAGAGTGTGTGGCTCTGTTTCTTACTTAGAAAACTTTTCTCAAAACCACAGTCAACCAAAGCCTGAAGTGAAAGGAATTTATAGCCTGAACAGAGTCAGGCAGATAACAGGAGAAAGGGCAGGAAGTTTATTTGAGAGCCACAAGTCTGTACTCCTGCCATTACTGATGTGTGAGTCTTTTTTAGCTTCATTCTGATGCAATAAAGGTGCTCACCCACTTGGATCTTCCACCGAGGTTCAGTAGCAGAGAGGCAAGCTCTCTGGAAATGCATTGGCTCCTCTTGTTGTGGAAAGGTGGAAGGAAAGTGGGTTGATAGCACTTTCTGTTGAGTCATTGTCTTAAGGTTATCATCAGTTTTAACAAACAGGCAAACTATGGAGTGGAATGTCTTGGTGTCTTTATTTAATCATCGACACTATGTGAATACACTTATGGGTCATTCCACCCTGTCCATAGCTTTTCATACACTGCAAGGATGTGAAAGGCTACGGAAGACCCGGCCAGACCATAATTCCCCAGGTTAATATATCAGGCTTCAGTTACAATAGAGAAAACAGCACAATGCAGCACAGCTTTGGCAATCAACACACAGATCCCTGCCTTTGAAGTGGTCACTTTAAAGACAGGGACTAGGTCTGAGATGACTTTATTTTCAAAATGACACTGTTGCATGAACGTGCCGAGAAAATGGCTATAAGACAGGGATCCATCTGCCACCAGTTTTTTTCGATTGAATGGGGTCAAGTTGGTAATTACATTCAATCTGTTTGCAATAATACTGTGATTACTTGTGATAAATCTCAAATCTGTTGCCTTTGCAATTCAGCTGTTTCGTCTGCATCAGACTTGTAATGCTGTACAGACCCAGGGATGGACACTACCAGTGAATCACATGAAATCAACATGGCAGAAACAACTCTCAGCCACAGACTAGGCCTTATCTAAATTTATAAACAAACAGATGCACCAAGTTCATTTTAATAATGACCAGCAATCTGCAAGTTTGTGGCTCAAAAATGATGGAGAAGGTAATGTACTCAGTGTAAGCATGTGTTTTACACATGTGTTTCTTGCTTTAAACAGCATGTCTGTTCACAGAAATGAGAGAAAACTGAGGAAAAGTGAATATATATATATGATATAAGGCTGAACTCTTATGTTAAAAATTGCTAGGGTCCATGTATTGTCCTGGCAATCACTCTCATTTTCCAAACCATCTGAATGTTTAAAAAAATACTCTTACATGGTAAATGGAGATGGGTTTATGCACTAGGGCTGTTGTTTGACATCCCACAGTTAGAATGCCTTGCTTTGAGGAGCATCTTTGAACAAATGTTATATGTATGGTTTGTTGGCTTTGCAAATGATGGTGAAGCTGCTGTGATTGGCCAATGGAGAGGAACAGCAAGGTTCCTAAATGAAAAGATCGACTTTATCCTGACCCCAAATTATTATATCATTCACAGATTTGTGATCCATGATGCTGTAAAACACATTACAGAGCTAAGTAAACTTAAGATATCTGTTACTTTTCAAACTGTCTACTGATATTGGTAAATTGAACAAGTTGCCTCCTTCCCTATGTGGATATTAATAAATTTGTGTTGAAAAATAGAAAAAAAAAACAGTGGTGATGCCAACTGCAGGAAAGCAGAAAAAGTCCCTCACAGCAGACAGTTTTCTTAGAAATGTACTCAGTTATATTTAATTATTCTTTCTTTAAACTGACTGCATTTTGTGCTGTTGCATTTTGAGATGATTTCCTATTAAATATTGATGTTAAATAGCACATCTCACCACATGGTGCTAAGTGGACATGGGATTTAATTCTGGCATGTTAAATTCTTTGTATTGCTGCTTTTGACTTTCAGTGTCTGAAGACAAAAGCATATTGTGCATATTAATTTAACTAACCCTAGTGCACTGTAACATACTATTTGAATAATAATATAAAAACCAGACAAAAAAACAGAGTGTGTCAATTAAATATTATTCAGAATTTTACGTTTTTAATCCCTGAGTCACCTCAAAAACTATAGCCACCTTTCATCTGTAGTGAGGGTAAGCTGTCAGTCTACAGTTTAACTCAGCTGCCAATTAGGGATGGGTACCGGTAATGGCACCGGTTCTGACATAAACGGTAGTAACCAGACAGAAAAGCAGCGCACATTTCGGTGCTTTCTTTCAGTGCTTTTTTCCCCCCTGAGATGTCACGCACTTTGAATTTTAGCCAATCATTTTACCTTTGCAAGCGTAGTAGACAGGCCCAGGTACGTACGTTCTTTTAGAGCAGAGCTACAGACTAAAAATGTCCAAGGCCAAGCGGTCAAAAGTCTGGCTGTACTTCACAGCAAAATATGCAAACTCAGCAGCCTGCAACAAGTGCTTTAAGCTGATACTATGATACTGTGCAAAGGAGGTAACTCCTGGAATCTGATGAAACACCTGGCGACGTATAGCATTATGTTAAAAGCCGAGAAATGCACCGTATTTGATAGCTTGC
>NW_024582770.1:205844-260729 GCF_018398535.1 Haplochromis burtoni
AGGTTTACCTTTTAGTTAACATGAATGAGTTGAAGGGAAGTTATGAACTGTTTCTGAGAGACAAATAACCCCAGGATCCTTTTTTAGGTAGCTGACAGCTGGTAACTGTGCAGGTGCGGATCGAAAAGCAATCGAAAGCACCACGACTGCAGTTTTTGCGTTGGATGTAAAAGGCGCACATGACGCTGTGACGTAGGCTAGAATCATGGCAGCAGTCAATGACGGTCCAGGCGTGGGATTTCTCTCGTGGAAATATGCACATTATCTTTTCCTTTCTATTGGTAGGTGGCACAGTGCACTTGTGGCAAGTAAGCAAGCTAGAAGACTGGCAAAGTTATGGAAGAAACACATTAACAAGTGAATTCTGAGTAAAACCAAAGTTACTTTCCCTAGTAACTAGTTACTTTGAAAGTAACGAGTAACTTGAAGTAACTGAGTTACTTTTGAGAGAAGTAACTAGTAATGTAACTAAGTTACTATTTTAAAGTAACTTACCCAACACTGCTCATTAGTGAATGAACATAGTGCAATAAAAGCACTTTTAAAAGTTCATCTACATGCCAAAAAGTCCAGCAGCATGGTGGCGCAGGGATTAGCACTGTTGCCTTGCAAGAAAGTCCTGAGTTCGATTCCACCTTGCTGTGTAGATGTTCCTTCCACATTCCAACAACATGCAGTAAGTGTGGTTAGGTTCATTGGTAATTCTAAATTGCTCACAGGTGTGAACGTGAGTGTGAATGGTCTCCATGTGTTAGCCCCGCCCAGGGTGTACCCTGCATTTTGCCCTATAGGAGCTAGGATAGGCTCCAGCCTCCCTGCAACCCTTAAAAGGATAAGCAGAAGAGAATGGAAGGATGGATGCCAAAAAGTGCATTCTGTTCATCTGGATGTTCAGTGGGAGAAACATTTCATCACTCATCCAGGTGATTTCGTCTTAGCTGACTGCAGGTTTCCCCAACTTTATAAACAGTACATTTGCATAATGATAATGGTCAGTATTTTGGTTATTAATAATAATTGTCATGACCACTGATCAAAGACCATTGCAGCCATTCCCCAACTCTCTGTGAATGGTACTAATGGCCGTTGATCAATTGTCACTGATCAATGGCTTTTGCTCAAAGATTAAGGATTAATTCTGAAAAACGGCTTTGATATAAATCCAATCAGTTAAATGTTTATTCCTAATAAAAGCTCATGATGTTTTACTGCCAATCCATTTCTATACACACATGCAAGCATAGACCTACATTTCTGAAGCTTTATATTACCTTATATACAGTTCAAAATAATCATAAGAAGGATAGTGGTACTATAGTCATGTCTTTCCAAGCAACAGAAGTGCTTTAGTGGTATTCTCCTATATCTATATGAATTAGAATCCTTTTAGCAGTCTTTAATATGTACTCTTCCAGCTCATGCATGTTACTGAAATGATGACTCTTGGAAAATAAAGGGAAAAAATATTTTTAAAAGGGCATAAATATTTAAAAACACATTAAAGTCTTTCCTAGGAACTCTGTTTTGTGGTTCACATTTAAAATCACAGTGGTATATTGGAAACAGCAATTATCATGTTTTTATCTTTATTGTGTTGTAATCCCCCAAATTTGAGAAATATCTTAAAAATAATTGATTGACCTTTTGTCGTTGAGCCACTATCTCAAGGTCTGTTAGTAATTTAAATTTAACACAATACTAGGTCATTCTCCAAAGTCCAGTTTTATATTTATTGTCCTAAATATTTATGCTCTTTTGCAGTCTTATTCACACCATGCCCTTCCGTTCCATGCAAAACCAATGTTCAGTGAATAAGAGAACATATTAATATTTTATTCATTGAAATCCAATGTGTGATTTAAGTTTATAATCCTTACAGAAATACCTTGTACAATTTCTTAAATGATAAAACAGTGAAAACCAAAATTCTCCATTTGAGGACTGGCATCCAAAGCACACAAAGTTAAAGTTAAAAATTGTTCAGAAGTGTTCATATTCTTTTTGAAACATAAACACACTTACATGCAACTTGTGTTTCCCATTTGGAATAAAAGAAATGAAGCAGTACTGCTCATTGAAAGCACCACAGGAGTCCCTTTCATTTGTTTAGATTGTTTGTAGCATTTTTATAATTGAGCTGATCCCATAGCACCCTATGGTGAATTGCCTTGTTGCTAGAGAAAACTGAATTACTAGTCCACTTTGCTGTTCAATTCGTTTTTCTTTCTTCTACTTTTTGTTTTTGTTTTTAATTATACATACTTGACTTTGGGCTTGCACCATCCATCAACCAGAGCTTCCCAAGTCATACTGTGATACCAACCTCTGCATTCAACACTTTCATATTTTTTCTCTACAGGAGATAAAATAAAAAGCAAAATGAGTAATGTTTATCTGGTTAAAAAAAAACCCTCAGAGTGCCTGTTTTCTGTGGAAGTTTTTGCCTTTTGTAGGACATGTCAAAGCAGCTGAAGACTAAGGGTGATATAGTAACTCCATATTCAGTTAGTTACCTTCCAAGGGGGTTGTTTGCATCCCTATTCACAGTTTTAATGTAGTTATAATTTGCTCTCTGGCACTTGTAATTCAGTTCTTGTACTACAACTGAAAACTAATTGCATGTGCTTGGGTTTGTATGTGTATGAAGTTGAATCAACTTGGATGGATATGTAAAAGTGTTTGTGATTCATTTCAAGTGCATCCTCCTGTGAGGGAAGAGCCACTCGTGTTTTCAATCTTTGATTCATTAGCGGTCATCTGGCTTTCGGTCGATGCCATTGACCAGAGGCATGGCTGGTCATGCCTGGTCACGTAGGCCTCTTAGTAAAAAGTAAAAAAATAAAACCATGTTTACCTTTACTTGTGTGCAGTCATTCTTCCTGTAAAACATGTTTTAAGTTGGTGGAATTCTTTAGTACAAAGACTGAGGTCAGTTTATTTTCTCTTCCCAACATTTCCACCATAAATAGCAACTTTTTGTCTCCCTCCAGGCTTTTCAACCATGAGACAGTACGCTTTTTTGTATTTGTTTCACATTTACCAGTACACACATACATATGAGTTTTGATTTCCAGCTTCAAATGCTGCAACTATTTAAGACCACCACTCTTTAAAATTTTGCATTGTGTTAATTGTTTAGGTGGAAAATGTGATTTCTTTAGGTTTTAAATGTTTTCTACTTATTTTTAAATTTATAATTTGGTCACTTTTAAAGAGAGAGAACAGAAACAAATTCTAGGTAGGGCAAAGTTTTGCTTCTATGTTATAGCATGCACATTTAAAAAAATTTTAATACAAATTACAAGAAATTACAGAAAATGGGGAAAATAAATGGCATCAGGTGACAGATAGCAGGGGGGAAAGGAAACAAGGATTAAGGCTGATAAATGCTGTGGAAGAGTAAAAGGGAAAGAGAAATGATGATAATGGAAAGTGTTTCTACTCCAAGAACACCTATTAACCTGTCCCCTCCTATCCAACCCTGAGCTTTCAGCATTGTACAGGCAAGAAAAGGAAACGATGGACTGAAAAAAGGGGAGAAAAGAAAAAGAAAACCCTTCATTTAGTCTCCTGTCCTGATCTCATGAGGAGGAGAAATTGGAAACAGAGACATGGCTCATGAGACCTTGAGGAAATTAAATACTGAATTCAATGGGCGGGCTGACTCAATCACACCACACTTTTGAAAAATGACTTAGGAATTGAAACCATTACCACTTTGCTGGGGATGCGATGCTCTTGTAGCTATTTCTGGTTAACTAGGCTCTGGCATAAGCCAGGTCAAACACACATATGTACTTATCTGTTCAGATAAAGAAGCATAAAGACATACAACAGGACTGCAATACCAACACAGTACAGTTTCTTTGACACTTACAGTATTTTTATTGTAGCCAAGACCTCACACACACATACACATGCACACACATAGAGCCTCATTTATTAGCCAGTCGAGATTTCTTTTTTATATACAAATATTTATATGAGTAGCTGTTTAATCCAGTAAAAGATCAGTGGAGACAGAAAAAAAGAGGGTTTTTTTTTAAGATCTTATGGGAGAGTAAGCTCAGGAGCTGAATTTAAGAATTATGAGGAAATGTTCAAAAGCTGTAAAGTTAAATTTAATTTGGATATCTCTAGAAAAAATAAGTTGGAGTTCTCATTAGAAATGGTCCTTTCCTTACTTTAGCCTTAAACTAAAACATAATAATAAAGTCTGTACTCTGACATTTAATGATTTGCAGTGGTGCTGTGCTGCAAACAAGTAATTTAATACAAACACACACATACACACTGACATATATTTTTTTGTTTTCGTTTTGCCTGGACTGAACCCTGAAACAGAATAAATGTACTTAGATGTTCACACCAGAAGAAACAAAGCAGAATCCTCAAATAGCTCTGAGCCTAATCCTTGTAAGAACTACAAAGAAAAATGAAAAAGCATAATGTAAAACATACAGATCATTTTTATTATTTGCTTTTAATGATATCTTCTGTATTGAGGGGTTATTATAGTTTCTCTCCTGAGCCTCTCAAGAGTGACCCGTGAGTCTGACAGCCTGAGGGTAAAATATACTAAAAATCCACTTTTGTGGATGAAATACTGTTTTTTTACTGCTTCTATCTACTCCTATGTAGACAGCAATAGCACAAAATGCATCACTCTGCTTCTTAAGCATCATTTGCATCAAACTATTATCCTGATTTACTTTATGATACTTATCTGTAAAGATTTCTAATGGGATATGTAACACAAGACATCAAACTCATCGTACTGGAACTAATACTCAGATGACTCATGTAAATTCTAAATAACTATTAAAAAACTTAAATTTATATATTGCTTACCTTTGTCTTTGTCCAGAGACAGGATGAGCACATTTTTATCTGAAAAGCTTCAGACAATGAATTCTGATTTCCATTAATTGCAGCATCTTGATATATGCACAAAAACATGCCACAGGTAAGCTGGAATTAACAAAATATAAAGGAAGAATAAGCGGAGGAGTGTACACACATTGCTTTGGAGTAAATCAAGTTTATGAGAAGCTATGGAGATTAAAATACGGTGATGAAGTGAACACAAATAAAACATCCAGTTTTATTTATTGCATTTCTTATTATCATCTAAATATTTATTCAGCTTACAAATGCAGCAATATTGATATATACAGTTTAACATTCAGAATCAGTCTTGTAAATAATTGACTTTGTATTGAATTTATCATGTTCTTATTACTGTTTTCACATTTACTTATTTATTTAATTATGATTATGCTAATGCTGACGCTATAAATTCCTGCAGTTGTGCAAAATGATGGCTGCTCAGGCTTTGTTGGAGGATCTTGCCAATATATTTATGCTGTGACCATTTTATATTTTTTGCTTTCCTCAATGCAGACCTTGCAGAGTTGATCGAGTCGATTTTGTTCCATTTTTCCATTCAGTAGTTTCTATTTGTTTCACAATTCTATGAATTTGACATTCAGTGAAATTATGCTACTTCTTTGCTGTTTTTTGCATTGCCGGTTCTAATAACTTGCGGTTTAAAAAAAAATGACTGTCTACATCAGTTTATTGCTAGAGACAGGAGTGGAAGCCAGGCTTGTACATAATGACTGACATTTATGAAAGAGGACCCCTACCTGTTTATTTAATAAGAATGCGTAAGCACGTCTCTGCCTTTGTGTGTAAATACAGTTCTAGTTTTCATGCTTCTGGTTCTAGGTAGTGTGTGTGCTCAATTATTATTATGACTTAATGGAGCTGGCCCGTCATTGCTGAAATTTGTTTCAGTTGTGTGTTTCCTGCATTGATGAGTCATTATGTTTTTTTGTGAAAATAGGTTTACAGTCAAACAATTCAAACTAAGGCAAGAGAGTGAAAAAGATGTGGACAGATTAAGCAGCTACCACAAAAAATGAAAGGTTAAAACGCGTATTAGTTAAGACTTTGAAACTTTGGAGTTCTTACATTTATGACATGACAATTATAAATGCACATTTAAAGTAACTGAGACTACAAATTTGGTTGAGGTGAAAATAAATAGAAAACAGGCTCATTTTTGGTCCCAAGAATTTAGTCTATGTCATACATAATACATAGTGCAAAGTAATATTACACTAATACCAGACTTGTATATATTTAGATACATTATAGCTGATGTTTTTCTGGGTGGTTCAGTTCCATTTTAAACCACTATTAGGGCGACCGTGGCTCAGGGGGTTGGGAAGCCGGAAGGTCACCGGTTCAATCCCCAGGCTCTCTGTCCTGGTCGTTGTGTCCTTGGGCAAGACACCATACTCTACCGCCTACTGGTGTTGGCCAGAGGGGCCGATGGCACAATATGGCAGCCTCGCTTCTGTCAGTCTGCCCCAGCGCAGCTGTGGCTACAACCGTAGCTGCCTCCACCAGTGTGTGAATGTGAGAGTGAATGAATAGTGGCATTGTAAAGCGCTTTGGGTGCCTCGAAAAGCGCTATATAAATGCAATCCATTATAAGCTAGTTTGACAGTACAGTTTCTTTAACTAGTGTGATAACTGAGTACCCAACTTGGATATATTTAAGCATGCCATTCCTGAGTGTGCTTGAACAGGTTGGATATGAAGTACAAGAACACTCAAGAAGCAAAAGTGTATTGCTTTCTGTACAGCTTCCTCCACAAAAATCACTGCCTTAGGTCATTAACAGGAGAGGAAGTTGGGGTGCTGATACTGAAACTGAAAGATACTCAACCTAGGTCACAGTAACACCCAATACAAGGTATTAAACAAAAGAAATCAAATGCTTTCCAATTCTAAAAAGTCATTTATTCAGTTATGTGATGCCAATGATAAGACATTGTGCTACTTACAGGGAAATACAGTTTTTTGAACAGTGACATGTTCACAGCTTTAACCGTGTATACAACCACAACAGATTTTAAATAAAACAATCAGTATGCAGTTGAATTCTTGAAATGCGTGTCAGCAGCATGTCTTTTATCCGGTCTTTTTTCTCTCACCCCAGCCGGTCGCGGTAGATGGTCGCCCCTCCCTGAGCCTGGTTCTGCAGGAGGTTTTTTCCTGTTAAAAGGGTTTTTTTTTCCTTCCCACTGTTGCCAAAGTCCTTGCTCATAGAGGGTCATATGATTGTTGTTTTTTCCTCTGTATGTATTATTGTAAGGTCTACCTTACAATATAAAGCGCCTTGAGGTGACTGTTGTGATTTGGCGCTGTATAAATAAAATTGAATTGAATTGAAAACAAAGTTTACATATTTAACAATACTACATTCACTGTCAAGGAATTATAGTCACTTTTAAACACAGTCCTCTAGTTTCAGACTCTGACTAAAAAGCTTTTTAATGGACAGGTGTGTGCAGTTCCTCATAAATTAGACTGGTGAAAGGTCTGAAGTTGATTCTAAGTGTGGGATTTGCATTTGGAAGCTGTTGCTGTGAACCAAAAACATTTAAATGCAAATGAAGGTAATCCTTAAACTGCAAAAACAAAACAAATTTATCAGGGAGATAGTGGGAATATTAGGACAGTTTTGCACATATGAAGGAACAACATAAAAAGACGCATGTGCTCATGAGGTAAAATAGTACTGGATGTTTTCAGTGTCTTTTACCTGGTAAAGTAAAAGGGGAAAAAAGACGTTGCAATATCCAGCCAAGTGAAGAACATTTTTTAGAGATGTGAAATCATTATACAAAGGTTCAACAAAACATGAAAATCTGCTATCCATCTGAAAATTAGAAAAGTCGAATAGAAAATTCAGATCACTTTGGAAAACAAATTTTTTTTGACAGATAAAGATTAGAGGAACAGCTCATAATCCAAAGTATGTTAGATCACCTGCAGTCACAGTGAAATAAGCAGGATGGCATTGAAAATAAAATCTATGAAAGTTGTGCCACTAACCAGATATTTCCACTTGTATGTATGAAAAAAGACAATTACCAAAAGAAGGTAGAGGTGTATTGTATGATAACAGATAGGCCTATAAAACATTAGCATTACATCACACCAAGAATTAGAGACAGCTCTAGACACTTACAAATAGTTTTTGGGCTCTAGGTACTCTGGCTTCCTCCCATAGTCCAAAGACATGCAGTTAGTGGGGTTAGGTTTATTGGTGATTCTAAATTGGTCATAGGTATGAATGGTTGTCTGTCTCTCTGGTTGCCTTGTGACAAGCTGGCAACCTGTTCAGGGTATGCCTGCCTCTTCCCCCCTTTTTTAAATATATATTATTTTTCTTTCTGTCAACACCAGATAATTGTCTTCACAGGAAATATAGACACAGTTTTCACTGAGGAAAAGAAACTTCAACTCTTGTTTAGTCCTTTTCTTTTTCCTAACTGTTGATAACAGCAACAGCATATCTGTAAACATACTCAAACCCAACGTGGCAGCAAGGGGAATTTGTGTTACAGATTGAGTTTCCTGTTGGCTTTAGGATCGTGTGTGTTTTTGTGTCTGAGTGTGTGTGTGTTGTGTGCATGAACATGTGTACTTGCTTTCACCTGAACCAGTACATCCTCTTTCCAGAATAAGCTGCCCTGCCTGTCAGGGGAATGTGATCAACGTGGCCACCATATGGCAAGGCTAATGATTAATGTTTACCTGGGCCAGAGCACACACAGGTTTCCAGACACATCCACAAATAACCCTAGTAGATACTGAAACTTGTGCACTGGGATATACGCATGCCCTTAGATTCAATAATGCACAAATTTCCTAGATCTAGTAAACACTTTTGGGTTAATCAAAAATTAGATTTCCTTCCATTTGTGTTGGTGCATGACATCCTGAGCTAAGTCTTCTGGTGCTTTACTGTAGGCTGGAGGATGTTGTAGAAAGAAAATACTCAGGTTAGTCAACACATTTTAAAGTATCTTTGTGCATACCAGCAGCTACTTATGGAGTTTATCCT
The DNA here is from genome assembly GCF_018398535.1 of Haplochromis burtoni. Taxonomy (NCBI): domain Eukaryota; kingdom Metazoa; phylum Chordata; class Actinopteri; order Cichliformes; family Cichlidae; genus Haplochromis; species Haplochromis burtoni. The sequence continues at coordinate 214,771 of NW_024582770.1, forward strand.
TCAGATTCTGTATCAGTAACACATTATAACCTGTAAAGCCAGCATATTCAGTTTGATTTGTGTTAAAACTTTCATTTCTGTTTCTGCATTCACCTTTGTGTCTTCCTACCAGCTGATTCAAAGTGAGGTAAACAAGACACTAATTAGTCTATACTTGTGAATGCAATTGCCATAATTATGTGATGACTGGCAAACAGTCAGTACTCCCCTCCAGTGAGTGTATCTTGGAAAGGCTCCACAACTCTTTGGCAGCTTGAAAAGAAATGGATGAATATTGATAATTAATAAATGAAAGGCCCAGAAAAGAAAATCAGTGACTTAGTATTTGATTCTCAACAAAATACCTTATTCTAGTGATTCAAGCCTAAACTTAAGAAGTTTTCCAGCATTGATGCATGCTCAATCATCCAGGTAAGTCAATGTTTGTGTCGGGGACCCGATCCATGGGGTGGACCGGGTGTTTTTGAGCAGCGTGTTTTTGGGTTTAAAAGTCATGGAGATGCTGTGTTTAGAAAAAAATGCATCTCAACTGTTCCAACACTTTTGACAAATAAGGGATCACTAAAGAGAGGAGCACAACTGCTGCCTAAACCAAAACCCTTATTAATAATTTATTTGCACTTTTCAATTGAATTCTGTTAAAAAATTAATAAATAAATATCTGCTGATTGTTTTTCTTTTTCAAGAGATGCCATTTTATTACAGGCAAAAACAAAAGGGAGGGCTCAAATGTGGCCATGGTTGAGACAGTTTTATAAAATTCAGAGTCTTTATTTTTTAAGAATTTGCAGATGCCGGGAAGCAGGAACTAAGGGCTGGATCCACAGTTAGGAAGAGGAACACTGAGGAAGAGGAGAGGGGAGTTAATCCAGTTTCAGGAGAGAGAGATCTGCAGAGATGATTGTTGACAGGGAAAACACTGAGAAACTATTGCTTACTTGAGAGTTCCAGGAGGGCCAGCAGAGAGGGGTAGGAATCTGAATGTAGGTGAGTGTTTTAAGGTAAAGAAGACCAGTCTTGTGGAGTCAGGTAAGCTGTACAGGTAAGTGATATGTTCCTGATTCAGGCAAGATTAAGCACTGAACAGCAGCAGACTATCTGGCAAAGACCAGAGGCACTGATCCTTAAGTACTGGTGGTTGATTGCAGCTTGGTGAGAAATGGGTGTGGCTTCCTGGTGAATGGGAACTCAGACTCTGCCCTGCAGGTAGCTGGAGGGCCTCCCCATCCCACAACCTGGACTCAGAGGAGGAACAAACTACAGTACACAATAACTAGCTCAGACTATGTCACATTTTCATATTCACATCATAGTCTGTGTCTGACTAGTTGATCCCAGTTTTGTATTTTTCAGTGATAATGTGTTTTGTAACAGGTTTTGTAACACATTATTATTGGGTTATGTGTCGACTCAGTGACTTTATGGCATAGACAGCACTAACAATGTCAAGGTTACTTAAGAAATTTGTGGATTTAATTGCTACCCCCACTCCAACAAAAGCCATATTTTTTTCTCTATATATGCCATGCTTGGATGACCTTCTTAGCCTTATGCACCTCTTCACCTACATTCATCATCATTTTTCCCTGCCGGACATTACCTGCACATTACAAAATACCCATATCCATGCACTCACATATTGTCACAGTGAGGGCATAGAGGGGTTGCCTTCCATTTGCATGTGTTTTATGGTAAGCTGAAAATTACATTTGTTGATGTTCTGGGATTAGCTTATTTAGGATTTACTGGAAAGCAGTGGGTTGTCTAAACAAGCCAGAGAGGATTTGGGCTGTGGGGGGACTGTGCATGTGTGAGAGTGTGTGTATGTGAGTGTGTGTGTGGGTACATATTAAACTGCATGTGTAATGATGTGCCTATGTTTACCTTGCTAAGTCTGCACTCTTTGAGTTTGCCTTTATGTATGAGTGTGTGTATCTCTGTTGATGCGAGATTGCATTTGCGTACATATCTCTATGTGCATGTGTATATGTGGGAGAGAGATAATTAAAATGTTTATTCTGTATGTGTGTGTGTGTGTGTGTGTGTGTGTGTGTGTGTGTGTGTGTGTGTGTGTGTGTGTGTGTGTGTGTGTGCCAGTGTATCAGTCTGGCACAAACAGAAGCAGTGAAAAATTTGGATAGGTCATGTGCATTTTTCCCAAACACGCCTCAAACTTTTGTAATCCTCTTCTAACATTTCCTCACACGGTCTGTGCTGTGAAGGCATTGGTGAAAGCTGACATAGTCACAGACTGTATAGAAAAGGAGGACAAAGCTAGAACTGCATTACCCCATTGATTTGTGAGCCCTTGATTTGACACATCTCTTAGAAACATGCTCATAACCATAATTCATGACGTAACCTTAGTGAGAAAACTGCACCCATGCACTATATCTTCATGTTGCACAGACAGATTTCTGCTAAGTAGTGCTAAAATATGAAATTAAATATTTTTTTATTTTAATGTATCCTTTATAAACGTACTTTTGGCTGATTTTTTGTTCGTTTGTTTGTGGTTATTGCATTTGAGTTCAGAGATCATAAGGTTTAACTCTATCTATATGTCCAACTGGCTACCAAGAGATAGGAAGTTACACAACACTTCATCCAAGATCATGTACTATCATAGTAGCCAAATATATGCTAAACTGTTTATTTAGAGGTCTGTGGAAGCTGGTGTGTTAAAATATCTCCTGGCTAAACATTTAAGAAGCAGATTTATTGAGTTTTCCTACTTTGTACTTTGTTTTTTCACACAACAGTTAAAACTAAAAAGAAATTCCTAACATTACTTCTATGTTATTTTGTATCACTTTTGCATTACATGGCCTGCGGTACATTGTCTCATAATTACAAGTTAACAATATAAACCTTTGACAACTGACAAACAACATATATTTTTTGAGTAGGTACAGGTGGAGGTTTTAGTACAGTGGAGGCCACAGTACTATAAACCTGGCAGCTCATTCTGCTTTTGATACCTGTTGAAAATCCAGCTTTTGCTGATTGGTTCGGGGTCAGCATACACTCATCTTGAGCACCACTCTGGGTTCGGGGGTTTTACGCTTGAAAAGAGAGGGTGCCAGGTTAGCAGCACTAAATAGTTATATCTGGTCTAGGTGCAGTGTGCTCATGTCTCATGCCTTTTTGTGGATAATAGACACGTTAATATCTATATTATGAAGCTGAAGGGTTTTTTTGTATTTTTTTGCTATCCTCTCAATGTGCAGAGAACTTATGTAATGCAAGTACTGTTATAATTGTTTGATAAGTTAATGTAATGTGATCATTTTATTTAAATGATGCATTAAATTAGGATTCAATGAGGAAATGCAAGATGATTATGGTAAAATAAAGTTAACAATATATTAACAATATTAAGTGTAGCGTCATTCAGCAGCCAGCTAATTTAACACAACAACCCACATGTACACACATACACGCATATGCATCATTTGTGAAAACAGGCAAATTTTATAAACTACCAAAGTTTTAAAGAAGCAGCAGCAAAGGGATGACAGCTGCTTGGCTGCACTAAGATTAATTGTTGCAATTTAATCCCTCTTATGCTAAAAGGAAAAACAGATTGATTCATTTCAACAAAAGAAAGTCACAATTCCTCTTACGTCCATATGTTTTTGGAAAGTGACACTTTTGTAATTTTGCCTCTCTACACCAGCACTATAGATTTTAAATCAAATGATTTAAAATCAGTGGTACATAAGGAGCTTTGAGAAAGTATTTGCCCATTCCTCATTTATCACACTTACAGAGAGTCTTAGAAAGCTTTTTTGCAGTGGGGACAAAGGACCTCCTGAACTGATCAGATCTGCAGCACAGTGACAGGAGCCATCTACCTTTGTTCCTCTGCCCTGCCAGGAGGCTGTGGAGAGGGTGTTTTCTGTTGTTCATTATAACTTTCAGTTTATTCATTGTGCTCTTCCCCACCACAGTCTTAAGCGAGTCCGGTTTCCTGCCAAGCACCAAGCTGTGTTTTTTTCATCAGCTTGTCCAGCCACTTGCTATATTTGTCCATCAGGCTGCACTCTGAACAGCATAAAAGAGACTACTGGCCACCACAGACTAATAAAGTATGTGCAGCATCTTATCACATGCACCAAAGGATGTCAGCCTCTGCAGGAAGTAGATGCGGCTCTGCCCCTTCATGTAGAGAGCAGGGACTGGTTCAGCTTGTTATTCAATAGGAGCCCCAGACATTTATAACAGTGCTCCACCTCAGTGTCCTTCGGATTGAAAATGGTGGATGGAATGGCCTAACTCTTCTGTGATCCACCACCATCTCCTTAGTTATAGTGGTTTCGAGGGGGAAACTCTAGAACAGTACCAATCTCTAAAGGCCTCCGCAAGGTCCCTGTCTGAACTCATATCTGGTGCTAAGGATGAGATATATAGTCAGTGCAAGGTCAAAAGATCATCTCATGTATTGACTGCATTCCCCAAAGTTGTGCACATCCCAGTTCTTGAAAAACACGCTCAAAAGCTGCATGCTATTTGGTTTTGCTGCCAGGCGGTACGGTGCATTATTCAAATCTATTTTGTGATAATATTCCGCCATTTGGAATAACTGGAAATGAGTCTTTCACATTGCAGTGGAGGAATTGTGGCCCACTCTTTGTCATTCGACTCAGAACTTTGACTGTGCTACTCCAAAACTGTCTTTTTTTGTGAGCCATTCAGAGGTGGACTTGCCTGTCAGGGTCCTGGGTCTCTCAACCCAGTGTTTTGAGTTTTCTTGTGTCTTTGTGATTTTGTATTATGGTTTATGTTCAAAGTTTACTTTGTTAGTCCTAATTTATCCTATATTGTCTAGTGTTCTAGTTTAGGTTTCCTGTATTCTCTGTTTAGTTCCCTGAGTATTTAATAAGTTTCCCTCATATAGTTGCCCTCTGTGTCCTCCTCTGTGTGTCTGTGTTTATATTGTGATGTTAGTTCTGGTGCCGTGTTCCCACTCCTTGTGTTCCTCATCCCAACATGTGCTCCTCCAAGTTCTCTTTCCCCCTCCAGGCTGCCTCTGTGTACTTCTTGTTTTACTTTGAAGGTCTGTGTCTCATGTTAGTGCATTCTGCTTTGCTTCCTTGTCTCGTCAGCTCGTAGTTCTCCCAGCTGTGTTCCACTCCTGTTTCCCACTCCTGTGAGTATATAAGCCCTGTGTTTTCTCCTGCTTGTTGCTGGTTCGTCTGTGTAGTCTCCCTGTGTTTCCACCCTGACGTGTCTCTCTCCGTGTCTCCCTCTGGATTCAGGTTTCATTAGTTTTTCCAATCTAGAGTTTCCTTAGTTTCAGCATATGCCATCTCCACTCCTGTTGTATTCTGCATTCCCTGTGTATAAAGCTCGCTCTCATCGCAACCTCTGCCTGCATTTCAGTCCTTACTTCACCTCCACACGGCTTGCCTCGCCACCTGTGACATTAATAGCATGTTTTGGATCATTGTCCTCCTGCATAACCCAAGAGTGCTTGAGGTTCATGCTACGAACTAATGGCTGGACATTCTCCTTCAGGATTTTCTGGTAGAATTTATGGTTCCATCATGGAAAGATGTTCAAGTCCTGAAGCAGCAAAGCAGCCTCAGACCATCACACAATCCCATCAATTTTGACTGTTGGTAGTCCTGATGATCACTAAATCTTCCTATAAATTCAACTTAAGCAGTGGCTTTAAACAAATCCTTGGTGGCAGAGCCCCTGGTGTTGATGAGGTCCACCCCGAGTTCCTGAAGGCTCTGGACGATGTAGGGCTGTCCTGGTTGACACACCTCCACAATGTTGCGTGGAGATCAGGGGCAGTACCCCTGGACTGACAGACCGGAGGGTGTGTTCCAACTACAGGGGGATTACACTCCTCAGCCTCCCTGGGAAAGTCTATGCCAGGGTGCTGGAAAGGAGAGTTCGTCCGCTAGTCGAACCTCGGATACAGGAGGAACAATGCGGTTTTCGTCCTGGTCGCGGAACACTGGACCAGCTCTTTATCCTCTCCAGGATACTTGAGGGTGCATGGGATCCCTATACAACCGTTGCAAGAGCTTGGTTCGCATTGTCGGCAATAAGTTGGACTCGTTCCCGGTGGGTAATGGGCTCCGCCAGGGCTGCCCTTTGTCTCCGGTTCTGTTCATAATTTTTATGGACAGGATTTCTAGGCGCAGCCAAGTGGCGGAGGGCTTTCACTTTGGTGGCCTCAGAATCTCATCTCTGCTTTTTGCGGATGATGTGGTTCTGTTGGCTTCATCGGGTGGGGGCCTCCAGCTCGCACTGGAACGGTTTGCAGCCGAGTGTGATGCAGCGGGAATGAGGATCAGCACCTCCAAATCTGAGACCATGGTTCTCAGCCAGAAAAGGGTGGAGTGCCCACTCCAGGTCGGGGATGAGTTCCTGCCCCAAGTGGAGGAGTTCAAGTATCTCGGGGTCTTGTTTGCGAGTGATGGGAGAAGGGAGCCGGAGATCGACAGACGGATTGGGGCTGCAGCTGCAGTAATGCGGACGCTGCACCGGTCCGTTGTGGTGAAGAGGGAGCTGAGTGTAAAAGCGAAGCTCTCAATTTACCGGTCGATCTACGTCCCTGCCCTCACCTATGGCCACGAGCTGTGGGTAGTGACCGAAAGAACGAGATCGCAGATACAAGCAGCAGAGAGATAGGGTGAGAAGTTCGGCCATCCGGGAGGGGCTCAGAGTAGAGCCGCCGCTGCTCCACATCGAAAGGAGCCAGCTGAGGTGGTTCGGGCATCTGACAAGGATGCCTCCTGGGCAAGGCGTTCCGGGCATGTCCCACCGGGAGGAGGCCCCAGGGCAGACCCAGGACACGCTGGAGAGATTATATCTCTCGGCTGGCCTGGGAACGCCTTGGTGTTCCCCCGGATAAGCTGGAGGAGGTGGCTGGGGGAGAGGGAGGTCTGGGCCTTTCTGCCCCCGCGACCCGGCCTCGGATAAAGCGGTTGAAGATGGATGGATGGACAGTGGCTTTCAGCTTGGAGCTCTCACATGGATACCATTGTTATCCAGTTTCTTTCAATTTTGAATAATAAACACTGACCCTAAGTGACCTCAGTGTTCTGGGTACTTTTGTGGCCTCCTGGAACAGTCGTTGATCAGCCACTCCTGGGAAAGTTCACCACTGTTCCAAGTTTATTCCATTTGTGACTAGTAACTTTCACCGTGATTCATTGCAAACCAATACTTTTTTAAAACATTATGTATGCTGCATATAAGTGCAATATCCATAATGCTGGAGGAGGAATTTATTGGATGTTAAATATGTAACTCTTCCTGCAACAGGAGGCAATTTGTCAAAGCTGCTGTCACAGAGAGAGATGTACTGGATCCCAGCACTCAACACAATGTCACCTGCTAGACTGAATGATGATTTCAGTTGGAAATGTTTCCTCTGAACAAGTCTACATAAAATATAGAAATACATGTTTACTACAAAAACAGATAACCTTGTTCAAACGTACTACTTTGTTTTTGTTATTGTTATTACTGAATATATCCAAAATTGGGAAGTGAATTACTATGTGACTCTTCAAACTAATCATCTGTCAAACTGCTGTATATAAATGACATGATGTCCTTTTTGTTTCATGTTTTCATAAGGCCAGGATAACCTGGTGAAATTGAGGTTTGTGCTCCCTTTTTACCCTTTGGTACTTGACATTGGAGTTATATGAGTTTGGTTTAGTACCACAGATTAATATACTTCTAAAGCACACCAGAGAGAAAAGCAGGAACATATTACAACTTCTAGTAAAGGTCAGATTTCTCAGTGCTGGTGTACACACACACACACACACTGACAAATACAGATAAATATCTACAAATATGGTCAATAAACAACAAACAATGTTGATAGTATTATAAACTTGCAATTCTAAACTTGCTTTCCCTCTGTGTATTTTCCTGTTAATGTTGCTGTTTTTGTCCTCACATCTCAACTGTCTGCATTTAGCATTTAGATTAGTGCAAACTTTGATTAAGATGGTGTTCCATTTCAAATGCAAGCTTAAAAGTAAGGCTAAGACAAAAATATGCAAAACAAAAGTAACTGGAGTAATACAAATCCCCAATTCAAATTCTCTGCCTCTTTTTTGTCTTGGAAGCATTATGGAGTGGATTATTGTAGATTATAATCACAGGCAGTAAAAATTGCAGAAACTAGACTTTTTGTTAAACAACTACTTCTTATTGTCACTTAGTGAGTGGGGGAAAGAGAGATAATGGAAAGAGCGAATGCGTAACATCACTAACAGCTGTCCAGTAAGTGCTAATCTTATTTGGACCTCTCTGCTAATAAGATGTTTAAGTGGGTTTAGTTTATTTAAATGTGGGTGGGAATGTTTTGGGTTTAGGTCTCTCCAGACCTGGAACAATTTCCATTTAGGTGAAATGAGGAGTTTCTTTCATGTTCTCTAGAGGAAAGTAATTGAAAGGCACTTTGTCTGTCCTCCCTGCTTCTGCATTTTTTTTTTTTTTTTTTTTTTGCCTGAAAACTCTTTGTCCCCATCTTCCTCGACTGTTCCGTTTCACTTGTGTTATCCTGTGACTAAATCCCCTTTTTCTTCTTGGGTGAAGAAAGGAAGTGTGTCTCTCACCTCACATAACGCATCACACAAAATCACATCAAAAGAAAGAGAGAGCTTTGTGAATAAATCATACATACGAATGAGCGAAACTACTAACATGGTTCTCATCACATTTTACATTATTTAACACTCACCGACTCCCTGTGTGTGTGTGTGTGTGTGTGTGTGTGTGTGTGTGTGTGTGTGTGTGTGTGTGAGAGAGAGAGAGAGAGAGTGTGTGTACTAAGCTATTTGTTCTTTTCATGGCCCATAGAGTCACGTCACACCAGGAGTTATTAGATATAATTAAATAAGGCTAATCTCATGCAAAATGACGCAGCGTCTTAAACCATGAATGGAAACCCAACTAAACTGATAGTAGGACACTGCTGACTAAAATTTCAACAATAACCATATTTTCTTTTTGAAATCATGTTTCTGTCTTCTGTTAAAAGATAAGTGTGAATTTTAAAGTTATACTTCTACCCCCACACTCGAGACTGTTTTCTTGTTCTGGATGATGAGAAGATTATTCCAGCTGGGTTACAAGACGATAGCTGTATCCTCGTCCTCGAGGAAAAAATGAAAAGTAAAAATGCTAGCCTGTGTTCTGTCCATAAAACAAGCTCTTTGGTCTACACTGTGTTTCTTACTGTTAACTTCTGTCATTGTGCAAGGCCACTGAGGTAATTTCATGCTTGGTTGTGGGAAATCAGACTTTGGATCTTGCCAGATACCCAAAAGATCCAGATTAGGATTGGTTTAGGACTTAATCAGGCATCAACACTCCCTGTAAATTGCAGAGGAAAACAACTACCAGAAAGTTTGCCAGACTGTAAAATCAGTTGCAAATTGGTTTGATTACAAAATTGGGACTGAAGTTGGGCCAAAGTGAGTGACCATGTAAAAATAGCAGATACGGTAAAAACATATATACAATCAATTGAATGCATGTATTGCAATTTTCCCTGTGTAATGAGTATTTTTGGTATCATATTTCTTTGTAAATTTGCTTTGTATGTGACCTGTGGACAGTATACTTTTTGCTAAACCTCAATAATTCAACAAAGGGATGTAGTATCATTGTATACTTGTAATTATAATTATAGAATAAGATACATAATTTCTATTTTTATTTCAAATTTTTGAATTCTTTTTTTATTTAATTTCCATTAAAAGCACTGGGACAGCTCTGTGTTTCGCTATGTAAGACACAGTGCTACAGGCATGCCTTAAAGCCATAAAGGCCTGGATAACTTGTAATTTTATACTTCTAAATCCGGACAGTACCGAGGTTATTCTACTTTGCCCTTATACCTCAGAAACATGGCATCCAACCAGAAACCTACTCTGTGTGGCATTACTCTGTCCTACGGTAACACTGTGAGAAGTCACTGGAGTTATTCTTAACTGGGATGTGTTCTTCAACATGCATGTTAAATAAATATGCAGAATTGCTTTCTTCATTCACTCTAGTGTAATTCCTTATTAGGCTATTCAGTCCAACTGGCATCTCAAGCCATTCTACAATTTTATTTAAAATGTCACACTTTTGGAGTACTAACAGGGACTAAAAAGAAAGATCAGATTCCTCCCTACATTCAATTTGGAACTTAATTTAAAGCCCTTCTTATCACGTACAAAACCTCATCATGGCTCGTCGCATCTTAAAGATTTTTTAAGATCTGTAGGATGTGAGGGGGCCTGATTATGTTACTAGAAGGCTAATAATAACATATTGTCCCAGTAGAACACTTCTGCTCTCAGACTGCAGGCTTATTTGTGGTTCTTAGAGTTTCTAAAAGTAGAATGGGAGGCAGAGCCTTCACCTATCAGGCCACTCCTCTGTGGAAACAGCTCCCATTTCAGATTCAGGAGACAGACATGCTCTCTACTGTTAATATTAGACTTATAACTGTCATTTGTGATTCAGCCGATAGTTAGGATTGGATCAGTCCTCAGTTATGCTGATATAGGCTCAGGTTTCTGGGTGTTTCTTCTTCACTCACTGCCGCTACATGTCATAAATACTTTGTCTTCTGTCTCCCATAGTTTGTGTTTTGTCCTCGTCTCTGTGTGCCCTTCTTTTTTCTTGTCTTTCCCTTCATCCCGAAGTAGGACACAACTGTCCCTCCCAAAGACTGGTTCTGCTGGAGGTCTCTTCTTGTTTAAAGAGAGTTTTTACTTCCTGTTGTTACAAAGTACTGCTTGTAGATGATTGTCTGATTGTTGGGGTTTTCTCTCTAATATTTGTGGGTCTTGAACTTACCATAGAAACTGCCTCTAGGTTATAATTATTGTGAGCCAGTGCTATATAAAAAAATTAATTGAATTGAATGTCAACTACAAAAAGTGCTGGACAGTTTGTCAACTATGACTATGTTGTTTATGAGAGACAAAATGCACACAAATGCTTTCATGACTACTCCAAACCCGCCATGTCACTTTTAATTATAGTTTTCATTTGTGCGGCACCATGCAGGGATGTATTGTGTACAGTTTATCCCCCAAAAGGAAAAAATGGATAAACTTATCTGTCAAATTAAAAGGACTTGGAGGAGGTGGTGCCTTTGTAGAAATGAATCTTCCTGAAAAACTCCCCACTGTAATGTAATGGATTTGAGTTTAATTACAAACTTCGTCACACACATACATACACCGGTGTGCAAAAACACACACTCAAGATAAGAAAACAAACACAATCCTTGTTTGTACTGAAGTAAACACACAGAGTAAATTCTGCCTCTGTTTCCAAACAGAGACAGAAGGACATCTATACACCAGAACACACAAAAGCACCTTGGCAAATAAGTATAGAAATATGCAAGTACATAGACAGCACAAGTGTGTGTATTAGTTGTGTCTAGTAGAGAGAAATTGCTATAAAGTTTTTGTTGTTATTATTATTATTATTATTATTATTATTATTATTATTATTATTATTATTATTATTATTATTGTATTAAAGTAGATGACACAGAACAATCCACGGACTTAATTTTTATTCTGAAAGCAAAATTGTCATGGTCCTGGGCCAGTATTCTTAGTTTTTGTGTGTTTTGTATTTTGTTCTCTATTTATGCCTTGGTTCCTAGGTTGTTTAGTTAAGATGTTCCTTATTTGGTTACCTCCTGTGTGCCCCTTTATGTATCTGTGAACCCTTGTTTCCCCTCCTTGTGTTTTATTCCATGTTTATCGTTATGTCTGTGCTCTCTCCTCCTGTCTGAACCTCTGTGTACTTCCTGTTTTACTTTGACAGTCTCTCGTCAGTATGCATCATGTTGTGTTCACCCCTGCCCTGTCTCGTTACGATTATCTGTGTCAGCTGTGTTCCCCATGTGCTCCCACTTCCCTCGTTTACCCTCTGTGCATTTATGTCCACATCTCCCTCAGTTCAGTGTCGCGTTCTCCCTCATGACTGTGTGCCCCTCCGTGTGTTTCCTCGTAAGTCAGTTCCTTAGTACTTCCCAATTCAGTTTCGTATTATTTTGTGTCGCTGTTATCGTTATCTTTTGTCAGCAATAAAGCTGTATTTTGAGTTCAGTCCTGTTTTCCCGTGAGTTTGCGTTTGGGTCCTCATCCTGCCTGCACACAGCCTGATCATGACAAAAATACTTTGTTGCCGTAATATGATTAGGGCTATTTTATATTTTGCCCTTGGTTTATTTGAAAGAAGTTTGCGTAACACAGTGAGCAGAAATTAGTATGTGCTATGGTAGAGGGCATTAATCTCCTTCTCTTGAATTTTTCACAATAATTACAAGGCCTGATGCTGAAACCTCCATTGTCGTGTGTCCTTTGGTAAACCTTGAAAGGGAAAATTGGGGCTTGCGTTTGTGATGACAGAACCTGACTGACTCTAGTCGATTCCAAAGTTAAATGAATGCTTACATAACTTTAGAAATGAATGCGGGGGTATGTGATAGAGAAGCATTCCTTAGATTCTCAGCATCCCATTTACTGAGAATGACACTAAGTCCCACACAGTTTGCCGCTGAAGAATCATTACAAGCAGAGCAGTTCCCTTCTACAACTCTTTAGAGAAACCTTTTGTAATGCAGCTTACAGATGTGAAAGAATAAAGTTAAAAAAGCTCAGTGTCTACAAGTAATATCATTCAGTATTTTCCTGGCACCGACTAACATCCTTTCTAACAAAATCTCATTCTTAGCAAACTACAGTTCTTCAGATAATCATTACCATTTGAATATGACCACATTTAAACTCCAGTGTTTTTAAAAATTAACATTTATTTGCTGCCAAGGAGTACAGGTAGGTACAAACCAGAAGGTCAGATAGGCAAAGGTTATGACAAAGAAGGCATGATGATTGGTTTGAAAGTCAGCAGTGTCCTACTATCAGTTTAGTTGGGTTTCCATTCATGGTTTAAGACGCTGCGTCATTTTGCATGAGATTAGGTTTGGATTTCTGAGTCTACAGAAATACAGATTTTCATGTTCTGTAGCAGACCTGTAAACCTTTTCTTCTGCAATCCAAAGGGATATTACAGGGACTACAATCATATATCTATTACCCAGGGATAGCCAAAAGGAGACAGTTCATGCAGTTTACACTGAAGAGATTATTTTATTTGTATTGTGTATTACTAAGTAAAACACTTGCAAATGGGCAACTTGCCTTCCATAGTCTTAGTGAACAGCATAGACAGTATATATTGCATATCTGCAAATCCCTGTTTTGATAGCATGCATTAATTTGAGTTCTCCTATATTTTATTTTTTTGTCCTTGTTAATATCATGTCATTTGACCAAGGGGAATATTAATGCTTCATCCAAGCCTGGATTTTGCAGTATTTTGGGTTAGCTCTTATGTAGGGATGTCATTTATATTATTTTCATTTCTATGGTTATTTATGTAGGGAGGGTTACAAAACATTACACAAAATACACACAAAATACACACTTTTGTATATTTTAAACATACATACAGAAAAATCAACTTGAAACCTTCTGATTTTGGTGGATGAATGGCTGTGTGCTTAATTCATCTTTCCAAAAGATGGCATTTACCCTTGGGGTTTTCCACTGAACTCCAATGTAGATGATAAAGTAAATGAAGCCCCCCCCCCCCCCCCCTTTTTCCTACTTTTTCTGCTTTCCTTTGCTAAAGGAAAAAGACACAAAAGCTTTCTCATGTGGCTATTCCCTCTACTTTCAGCATTGATCTTTGTTTGAGGAAGCTCCTTCAGAAATGCCTGCAGGTGAGAATAAAAAGACAGAGGCTGAAAAGAAGGAATGCCACAAGAGCCTTATATAAGATGCTCAGATGGTATTCACACAAAAAAGGCGGGGAGGGGGTGGGTGGGGGGGAGTTGACAGTTGTGTTTCCCAAAGTGGAAGATGGTGTTATAACCTGATGGTAAGGGAAGAGTCACAGGAGATACTCAAATTCTCTTGCAACTTGTCTTTAGTGAAAACACCAACCTATAGAGATTCTCTTTCTTTCAAACCTGCAGAGACACTTAAAAATGCTGTCAATGAGAAAGATGACACAGTGAGTTGATACTGTCATCCTCAGTGTGTGTATCTATGTATACGTGTGTGTATGTTATATGTGTGTAAGTCAAGAAATGGGATTTTTATGTCAGCAGCCCCGTACAATGTGTCACAACACATTGTGATCCAAATCCATCACTGAGAATTCTTTCCCATCATCTATCACAGTCTTTGATAGCTCAGAGTGTGAGTGGCTGAAAGGGTCGTTCACTGCTGGCTGCCCTCCATCAAAGACCATACATGAAACAGGGAAAAGTAGAAGAGGGGAATGCTTTCAGTTCAGGATGAAAGGGGTAGAAACCACATCTTTTACTTTATATTTGTTTAATTTTTGTCTTTACTATTTTATCTTTGCTTTATCTTTACTCCAGTTTTTGGAAAAATAATAGTCAAACAAGACACGTCACATGCCAAGATTAAAGTAATAAATAGTCAGTTGCACTTCAGCCTCTCCATCTGTCATGGTGCTGGGTCTGCAACCCAGTATTTATGTTTCAGATCTTGATTTAATATTATTTGACTATTGTTGGTGCTGGTTTAGGTTATTTTTCTGTTGTGCTTAGTGATCTTAGTTCTTCCTTCCTCTGTATTTTTCTATTTTTCTTAGTCTGTGTCAATTCCCATGTCTTCTCTGTGCTAGTCCTGGTCCCACGTCTCATGTCTAGTCACCCTTGTCTCTATCTTCCCTGTGTTCCTGAGTCAGCCATGTCTCAGTGTGAAGCCTGTCTCTCTGAGTCTGTGTCTTTGCGTATGTCTCGTGATTCCTGTTTTACTTTGACAGTCCTTGTCCTATGTCAGAGTTTACTGCTTTGCTTCCTCCCTGTCGCGTGATGTCTGATTAGCCCCAGCTGTGTGTCCCTCCTGTTTCCTATCCCCTCAGCTTTTGTTTGTATTTCACTTTCCCACTGTAAATAAAGCTCACTTGCAGTAAAGTCAGTCGTCAGTGCCTGCACTTGGGTCCTTCTCTCATCACTCCATATGTCTGCTTCTGCAGCCATGACAGCATCACTTATGTCGTGCTTTGAAAAGTAAAGGTCTGTGTGTTCAATTATCATTTTCTTTTGTTTGTTAACACGAGCAGTTAGTTATCTAACTTCCCTAGAAATAGTAATATAAAAGTTTAAAACGTCAAGAAAAATCAAATACAATAAAAAAAATCAGAAATACTGTACAGCAAAATAGGTAGTAACATTAAATGTATTGAGGTCATGCAAATTAGGATTTTCAATGCAATAATTGTTTTGTTAAACAGTTTATCTGTACATGCAGTAAACAAACAAATAGACAAAATCAGTATTTCCCAAAATATTTTACCTTTTCTTTGTTGTTATTGTTGGAATTCTGACTTCACTGAGACTTTAAAAGCCTCTTTATGTTTCTTTGATAACATCATCAGTCTGATCTGCCAAAACAAGAAGACCAGACACTTTACACTTTACTGTGCTTCATGGAACTCTGCTTGTAGAGAAATTCTCTATGAAACATACCAAACCATATATCAAAGATTCGTTCTCACAAGGCAGAACCAAAGCTATGATTTCCTCATAAACTGCAATGCAAAGCCTGATAGGGACACGAAAAGAAACAAATAAAAGACAAGACATAATGAATCTGATGAAGAAAGATTTACTTCCATCAATAGTCTTCCGTGGGTGTCAAACAAATCTGGAGACATCACTGAGAGCACCACAATTTCACCATCTGATCTGAGTCTTTGGATAGATATGATGACTTTTGAACATTTAAAAACTTAGTTAACATTACTTTAATGTCAAATTTATTCGAAAACTTTCACCTTTATCATGTATCAATGTTTTAGGGGAAAAAAAGAAAGTAAGAGTTATATTTCCCAAACCGCATGAGGAAAAAATCCCATTCACAGTAAGCCTATCTGTTACAGTAGACCCCAAGGGCCACAGCGGGTAGCTCTGCATGTTCGATTTGGCAGATTTTTTTATTTTTTTTTACACCAAATGCCCTTCCTGATGTAACCCCCGAGGGATTTGTGTCTGCTCCTGGGACTAAATGAGGAACCTTTCACTTGTTAGGCGAATGTGTAAGCAACTATACTATGAAGCTTCCATTAGATAGAGGATAATTGGAAATAATTGCCAGTATTAATCTTCTTTATTTCCACAAGTGCAAAATTTTCTTGTTTTAACTAACTGATGAAAATGTAACATACCCATGAGAAAACTGTGTACATGTAGATCAAATCAGTCTTCTAGCTTCAAAACACTTCACAAATCACACAGAAACACATGAAAGAAGTGCATGATTTTTGCATTTTATGATACAATTTGGAATGTGTGAAGCCAAATTAGGGCATCCTTGTATGACTTTAGCAATGCTAAATCTGATCTTATTTCTCCCAGACTGGGACAGATCAGAATAAATAGTGAGAGAAGGCATATTTTTATGGCAGTATAATGATGATTGTCTGCGCACCTAAAGCGGTCACACACAAAAAACACAGTCTGTTAGTCACTAAACCCTTAATTCAGCAGTTTGAAACTAGGCCATTAGTGTATGAGAGAGCCTGAAAGGGAGGGAAAACAAGAACATGAAGGCCTGTGTGTGTGTGTGTGTGTGTGTGTGTGTGTGTGTGTGTGTGTGAGTGAGAGAGAGAGAGAGAGAGAGAGAGTGTGTGTGTGTGTCCTGCAGCTGAAACAGAGATAGCTGTGTGGCCAGGACAAGTTGTATTCTCTTCTAGTACTTATATCACCTCCTGTCCCTGACTGTATATGTGCACATGTATTCATATCTGCAATGACAGCAAGATTAAGTAGTTTTTTCAAATGTTAAAAGTCAGCATCTTCATTGTGTATGTGTACACCATCTTCACCCCTCCTCTCTTCTTGCATGCAGTAGTTAATCCCCTGGATTGCTATTTAATTTAGTGCATTGATTGCTGACAAATAGAAGAAGTGTGTGCCTCATACTGGTCTGTCAATCAGCACATGAAGGTGTCTCCTTTGTGTGTTTGTCTGTGCAGAAAGGATGATATCAATTTACATATTAAAAGCACTGAAAAAATAAAAATATATGTGTATAACTGGTGAAGCAAGGACAATGAGGAAATTGTTTTCTCTGTTCAGTTTGTCTGCATTAATTTCTGTATGGGATTTTGCTGCTGAGTGAGTTTTTGGAGCATGTAACAGAATAGCAGAACAAAATAATAAAATCTGCAAAACCAGTATTTAAAATTACCACAATAAAATTATAAGCTAATGCCTTAGTCACACATGCATAGAAACCTGACTATACCTCTGTGCCCTATCCAAGGAATATTGCATATTGCTTAACAGGATGGCGAATGGTTGCTGGAAGTTGGTGGTTGCTGCCAGGCAAAATCAATCAAAAATCTGATAGTGATTAAAAACAAAGTTGTGCCTTAAAACCGCAACTAGCAGGTTTTTCCCTAGAGTCCAGTGGTTGCCAGAGGTTTACTAACTAGTTTATGGGCTTGTGTGACTCAGGCTTTAGCAACAGATTCAGAGTGAGTCATCTACAGCAACCACTCACCAACTGGTCAGGAAATAGATAATATTTTCCCTAGCAACTGGTTGCAGACCAATTTCTAGGCCTGAGTGACTGGGGCAAGACATTTACACTTTTTTTCTAAGAATTGCAGGCATATATACTTAGCATTAAATCACTTCTTTTTATGCATCAGCATTTCTGTTCAGTCATATTTCTGGCCATATCCAGTTTGGAGTTGGAGAAATGACCAAAAAAGACAATGTTTTCGGCTGATCATTCCAATATGCTCAGAAGCCACTGATATTTATTCTGTTTGATGAGTTTTTGTGCAATACCACGGAACCAAAACTTCAAAGGGAAAACTTGCCAGCAAAATTCAAGATAACTGCTATTAGGAACTATTACTCACTGTGCGTACACTGGATAGTGTTATAGGTTTTATATAATGATATTTTGACGAAGAAAGGGTAAAGTAGAAGAAAATAGGGACAGAAAATGCACACTGGGAATGTCAAAACAGATGTTGCTTAGCAACTATTTCTGGCTCATTAAGGCTCATTTCAAACAAAATTCAACATCAGTGCTCTCTCTGTTTTCCAGCGTTGGTGTTTTATTGCCTTTTAAGTGTGATAAATCATTCAAGGCCAAGCAGTTTTATTCTGTTGGTTCTGCAAATGTATCTCTTAGATTTTTCTGAAATTATTATACATCATTATTTTGAACAGCTTCTTGTTTAAATATATGCTTACATCTTTGCACAGCCTTAGGCACAGGCTTGTGCTCAGGTCTAGGGCCTTCTTTCCATTCTTTCAACATAGTTTTGTTTAATTTTATATGTGGATTAGCATTTAATTTCTAACTTCATGATATATAAATATTTAGTCAGGTGGTTGCCTCACTGAGAAAATAGTCTAAATTATTACATTTCTTAAGGAGGTAATGAGCTCATCACTGTTTGGTGTGTCTGCCTGCCTTTCAATAGTATCCCATAAAACATTTATTTTACAGCGCAGAAAGAGGGCTTAAACCAAAGATCAGATGGCAATTTATTATTTTTATAACTTTGGAAATATGTTGGAACTTTTTTAAGCTTGTAATTTCTTGAAAATGTGGGCCTATTTGAGGTCTTATTTTGTTTATGAGTTGATTTTTATGATTTATAGAAACTTACACTCATGGAGCGATTGTGGCTCAAGAGTTGGCAGTTCGTCTTGTAATCGGAAGGTTGCTGGTTCAAGCCCCGGCTCCAACAGTCTCGGTCATTGTGTCCTTGGGCAAGACACTTCACCTGTTGCCTACTGGTGGTGGTCAGAGGGCCCGGTGGCACCAGCAGCTGTGGCTACTAGTTTAGTTTGCCATCACCAGCGGGTGGATGACTGAATGTAGTGTAAAGCGCTTTAGGGTCCATAGGGACTAAGTAAAGCGCTATACAAATACAGGCCATTTACCATTTATAGCACATTCCTAATTAGCATAGATGTCAAATAGTGTATTTTATTTTACTAAAGCAATAAATGCTTAAAATTACAATTACTAGGCTGAAAAATTTAGATTCTGGATTATGATATTAAAAGGTTTATAAGCGTGTGCAATGTTTAGAATAAAAATGTGCAAACAAAACAAACACACATGAACAACTCATCACTGTGTTATTGTTGATCACTTCCAAAGTTCGTTGCAGCATGCAAGAGTTTCCATGAGGTGAGTGGGAACATTTCTCCAAGTGGTGAAGACGGCTGCACAAAGGGCATTTACTGTCTGAAAATGTTGTCCATTTTTGTAAACTTCCCTTGCCATCCATCCCCAAAGGTTCTCAGTTGGTTGGTCCAAAAGAGTGATGTCATTATCCTGGAAGAAGCCCCTTGTCCTGCCAGCATTGTGTACTGTAGGGTTGTCCTGTTGAAAAATCCAGTCGTTATCACACAGACGAAGGCCCTCAGTCATGAGGGACACTCCCTGCAGCATCCAGTCTGGCCTGGGAAGATCTTGCTCTCCTGGATAAGCTGGAAGAGGTGGCTGGAGAGAGGTCTGGGATTCTCTGCTTAGGCTGCTGCCCCCGTCCATAGATAAGTGGAAGAAAATAGATTAATTGTATTTGTTTAATTTTTTTAATTATCTGCCGTGTAAATCTCACCACCAGATGTAAGCTACAACATTATCACAATACTTTATTAATTCATAAGGAAACTATGTCAATGGACCACCATGCCAAAAACCAAGCTTGAACCAGGGACCTTCAGATCTTCAGTGTGACGCTCTCCCAACTGAGCTATTTCGGCAACTGTTGTAATTCGAAGAGCAACTTATCAGATTGATACTGTCATTCCAGTTATCTCAATAAAAGATAAATGCAGATGATATTCTTGCGTGGACCAACAAATATTTTCAACTCACTCTCCATCAGTTGTTGGTCTGCTCGCACTCAGGCTGATTTAAGTTGCTAACTAAAAACAACCTTCAGAATTTAATCACTTGTATCTTTCTCAACCCTGTGGAAGAAGGAGAATTTTAGCTGTTTCTTTATAAGTGCTCTTCTGGTATTTTTACTGCATTTAAAGTATTTCGTTTTGTGATTAGATTGTGATTGTGTGATTATTTTAATTTATAGAAAGATGGGAATTTCATCAAAGCATCAGAGTATTTTTCTGAATTCCTCTCCGCTGCCTTACCTAAATTACACCTTTCATATTCTTGGTGATTACATTTAACCTCCTATAGTCAGTTAATGTACCCACTCACTCCAAATATCACATCCCTCATCTGGTTCTTTCCTCTGGGGAGAACTTGAGGTGGTAGCTGTACACAGCTCAAAAATAAAATAAAAATAAAGAAACACTTATAGCATCAAGTCAGTAAAACCTCTGCGATGTTGATCTGGTCGGTGAAGTAGCAGAGGGGGTTGTTAATCAGATTCAGCTGCTTTGGTTCTCTTGAAATTAACAACAGGTGCAGTACAGGGGAAACAATGAGACCCCCAAAACAGAAACTGGTTTTACAGATGGAGACCACTGTAAAACCAGTTTCTGACTGTTTTGTCACTAGTTTTGTATTTGACTCAGAATACCTGAACCCTACAGTCTAACACCTCCAGAATGACACATCAATACATCAATACAAAGTTTGCTGTGTTTCCCAGCACAGTCTCATGACGGAGATTCCAGGAGACAAGCAGTTACTCTAGGAGATCTGGAAAGGGACGTAGAAGCGCCGTAACCAGCAGGAGCAGTATCTGCTCTTTTGTACAGAGAGGAAGGGGATGAGCACCCTCAGAGCCCTACAGAATGTCCTCCATCAGGTCACTAATGCGAAAGTCTCTGACCGGACAATCAGAAACAAATTTCACGAGGGTTGCCTGAAGGCCCTACATCTTGTGGTGGGCCTTATGCTCACTGCTTGGGACCATGGAGCCCAACCAGAATATAAAATTTGGCGGGTCCACTGCCACGCTTTGCTTTTCAGAGATGAGAACAGGTTAACCCTGAGCACATGTTACAGACATGAAAGGGTCTGGAGAAGCCGTGGCGAACACTATGTTGCTTGTAACATTCTTCTACACGATCAAATTCCAACAGTTCTCTCCTTTCCGTGTCTGTCATAATGAGATCCTCTAGCCACAGCTTCTCTTCGGACACTTCACGCATGAAGGTGAGTAAAGCGCACAATAATAATTAAACAACAGACGAGTAATAGTTTTGAGCTAAGCTTGCAATACCGCATGCGGTGCAACAGTCTGGCTATGACTGAAAAGATGCTCCAGCTTTTTTTTTCACCAAACAGGAATCAGTCCAACAGCCTGTAGGTGTGTGATTTGATATGAGGCTCAGGTGTGTGATCAGCAGGGTGGAGACCTCAGGCACACTCTGCCACTGGAACACAAAATCCCACACATCCACAGAAAGGCTCTCACACCAGTAGAAGAGGGACAACGTATAAGGCACAATTTTTATTTGAAGGACTAGGGTCTCAGGTTTGCAATGTACTTTCTACGGCTTTATTTACATTTGGCGAATGGTTTGCAAACAGAGATGGGCAGTAACGCGTTACTGTAATCCGATTACTTTTTTCAAGTAACGAGTAAAGTAAGGGATTACTATTGCAAAAATGGTAATTAGATTACCGTTACTTTCACGTAGGTTCGCTGCGTTACTGCGTTACTAAAACCGTGATTTTTTTGCGAGAATGTCTCATGACAGTGACGTAAGTGAGTGCGACATTGGTGACAACAGCTGTGTGCAGATCAACAATGGAGAATATATCGAGTGCGGGAGAGAGTATGAGCGTCCAGCGTTTAAAGCGTGGAAGTACTGACCTTACTTTGAGTTTGATTCCATAAAAAGTGACAAAAACATTAGTGTCCGTTGTGCGTGGGAAGAAAACTTCTTTTTACAGCGAAAAAAACCCCTAAACTTCCAAGCAAGCACCGAGTGCGCTACGACGTAATGGGAAATTCACAGAGAAACTCGCAGATTCTTCCACTGACCGCTGCGGCACACCTGCACCAGGGTAAACCTCCGCCTACCCTACTCCTGCTTTACAGCTGAAAATAGAGCAACAGGACCGCTGAGTCTTTGATTTTATTTATTTTCTGCTGTGTTTTACTTGCATCTATTTGAAAGACTGAGTGTAAACACACACAAAAAAAATTATGTGCTGGAATGTGCAAAAAATAGGTTTAAATATTAAACAAATTTCTTCCAGTCAGAGAATGTTGCATGTAATTAAATTATTCCTTGATGCATAAAGTTAAAAGATTAAAACTAATAAAACAAGTTTTAAAAAAGAGACTTTTCCATTTGATTACATTTTGTATGATGGATTATGCAGAAAAAGTAGAATTGGGCTGAAAGATCTATCGCTTTATCACCTATTCAAGTTGTAAATCGTGTTTTTAAAAAGTAACTAAATAACTAAGTAATTAATTACTTTTGAAAATAAGTAATCAGTAAAGTAACGGGATTACTTTTGGGGGGAAGTAATCAGTAATTAGTAACTGATTACTTTTTTCAAGTAACTTGACCAACACTGTTTGCAAATGTGGCAGACACTTTGATTAAAACATAAAACACTACCATAGAAACCTGCTAGCAACTAAAGCAATCACATGGAGGTTTTCAGTACAGAATCATATATAGTACCTCTTTGTGGCTATTTATACACCAGAAACCACTTGCCAGCCATTGCCGAATACACACCAGAACTGTTTATAAATACTTTATAATCATGATTTGCTGATTTGTAATGTCAAATGAAAAAAAGTGCCATCTGCAACAGAAAGTTTGTGCCTGGTTGTTCTGTTGATGTGGCCCAGAAACAATGCAGTGTTAGAGAAGGGCCTGGTTTCTCTGAACAAAAATTATCAAAGTTTAGAAAGTCAGGAAAATATGCTGAGGATACAGATGAAGAAAACAAAAGAGGCTGACACAGAGACAAAAGTACAGATGCTATTAAAGGTTTACAAAGGCAGACGGAATGAAACATCCCAGAAATGAGAATTTAATGAAGACATTTGGCACTTGTCATTTTTATCCATCTGCATCTCACTGTACCATTTCTATTTATCTCTTTTATTCCCTTAACCAAGTTTACACAAAAATATTACAACATAAAAGGATGCATTCACTTAAAATACACTCAGCACTGTTAAATTATTCACAAACACAATGCAAAGTGGAAATAATTACTCCAGCAATCACTGACAGACTGACGCAGTACAAACAGCAATAAACCTGTTAGTGCTTCTACCTTGTAAACAGACACAGTACACATGCATACAAAGCACACATATACATGTGCATTTCTGGATGTGCATTAGTCTACACACAGAGCAAACCATTTTACACAAGCTTGCACAAATTTGCAAGACACAGACAAATAAACATGTGAGATGTAGGAGAGAGCAGGGGGACATTTTCAGTTTAATAGCTATCAAGGTAAATTAGTTCAAAGTTTATTTCTTTAAATTATTGTCAAAAGTGAGATAATGAAACTACATCACCCACACACAGAAGTATACACTATGTACAGAAGGACAATTTTCATTTATCAGCCTCAGTGTTTGGTAAGGGAATAGGAGCCTGTTTAAATGAAAACCACCCCACAGAGAAGCAGTGGCAGAGCAATTTTTCACACACAGGTGTACATAAGCACAGGCACCGCACACACTGTATGTCTATGTACACGCTCAATGAAAACATGCACTGCAAATAAATGATCAAAAAGGTGTTCAATTGCTAACAAAGGTAACACAAATGTGCATAAAATGTCTCCTGAAAAGAAAAAAGAAAGAAAGAAAGAAAGAAAGAAAGAAAGAAAGAAAGAAAGAAAGAAAGAAAGAAAGAAACTTCAAACTAAAATAAGAAAGTTCATTTTTTTCTTTCTACATTTCAACATGGTCACAAATTCTGTAACCCTTATGAAATTATTCTCACCAGAAACTTGGGCTCCAATATATATATATATATATATATATATGTGTGTGTGTGTGTGTGTGTGTGTGTATCTGATACAACATTGCTCTACAAAACCTTGATCATTAAATTAGAGCCTGCAGGCAAAATTATTTTGTTTTCCTTTATAGAAAAAAGTTCCTGTTACCCAGAGGACTTGTTGACATGTTGTAATAGAAAAAAACACATATGTTGATAATGATTAATAGCTAAATTTTCAGGTATTCTGCATTCGGGATCATATATGCCTTATCATGGCTTACTGGGTCTCAGAACAAGCCCATTGTGAATGTTACTAGCTGCTGTGAGATAATGCTTTTGATTTCTTTTTCTCAATCTTTAATGAATGCCAAGTTATTTTTGGGTCTCAAAAAGATAAATTAAAATCAAGTGGAGCAGCATGTGATAATAGGCACTCGGTGTATTGAGTGTGTTATTGACGGTGTGAAAACAAAGCCTAAGGCTCATTATTTCCCTTTCAGTGACTAGTAATGTTACATTAATAAATCTGTTTGCTTTACTTACGGCTGCTCTGCCAAAGAATGTTTCATTGTCCACTGTGCAAATTGTACTGGTACGTGGAACTGATCATATTTACTTCCAAATGGCTGTGAGTGCTGTCACAGTGCTGTTCAATTATATTCTGCATGTATTGGGGTGTATGTGTGTTTGTGAGAAAGGGAGCATTGTCTGTCCTGCCATGTCATGGCCAGAGGAGGTATTAACCAACTGGTAGTTACATCTTCATCAATTTCAGTCTTTTCTTTGTGCAAAAGAGAATTACTAGCTAAGTAGACTAGATGTTTACAGTTCAGAGAATTCAGTGTTGTAAAATAGAACCCACAAACTATTTGCTGAACAAGAGTCACTAATGTTTCTAAATCGGCATATTCAAAGTGAGGTTTTGCTAGTGTAACGATCACTGGACAAGATAGAATCAGGTTTTACTGCTAGCTTTAGCGAGAGTTTCTGTTGCAAACTAAACATTTTAAACTATCAATTTAGAGCAGGGGTGTCCAACTCTAGGCCTCGAGGGCCCGTGTCCTGCAGATTTTAGATGTGTCCTTGATCCAGCACTGCTGATTTAGGTGTTCCTGTGCCTCACTTGTGTTCCTTCTTGTCATCCTTGTCTCCAAGTTCGTGTGTTTCCTGTTTTACTTTGGAGAGTGTCACATCCTGTGTTCAGTGTTTTGAGTTTTGCTTCCTCGTTGTCTCATCTTGTTCGATTAGTCTCAGCTGTGTTCCCTGCCTGTCTATCATTTCCTCATTTCCTTGTGTGTGTGTGTATCTATATATAATGTGTATTTCCCTCTGTTCTTTGTTGGATCGTCTGCGTTACCTGTTTGTCATCCCGGTGTTTTCATTCAGCAGTTCCTCCTCAGTGTTTCATGTCTCAGGCTCCTCGTTCCCGATTGTCAGGTTTTGCTATGTTTTCAATGTTGCACTTGTTCCTTTGTTTAGCTAAACTCCAGTTTAGGTTTTCCTTCATGTTTTCAGTTCCCTGTTTGCCTTTTACTTTGTAGTGTTTTGTCCAGCCAATAATAAAGGCTCGTCTTTTGTTAAACAGTCACCTCCACTACATTTTGCCTGCGCTTGGGTCCGCGTTCTGTCATTTCTATACATTGGGAAATGGTGACAATTTCAGTTTTGATGACTATAATAAAATACAGAACCTGTATGCCACGCTAAACTGTGCAATGCAATGGTTGGAAATGCTTCTCCTTAGCAAGCATCTGATTGCAGTTTGTATAAGAAGCAACCAGTTTTCCAGGTTTGGGTCAGTCATTGCCAAAACTGCTTCCTTGAATAAATCTTCCCCTTTAATAGTGCCATGTGTGGCTTGAAGTTGCAGAGACATACGTTGTTGGGTTTTTTTTTTTTTTTTATAAAAAGCCAACACTAGTATAGTTAGTTGAGCAGCATTTGTATGTCTAATTGTTTAGTGCAGGTGAAAGAGGAAAAAGTTGAAATATCTTGCTATGTTGCTGAGGGGTTTTCTGTTCTTGTTTGATGGTTTGTTTGTTTTTCCATATGCTGTATCATATCTGAAGAAGCTCTCCAACAGTTCTAGTTTTTCTGCAATAGGCTGAAATTTTCTTTAAATAACATTGCCCTTGTCAGAGGCCATTGAGGCTGTGCGCTCTTTACCCAAACTCTGTCAACAAGCATTAACATATTCAAGAGCAGCTCGAAATTGACCACATCCCCACAAGAGGGCAGTGCCTTGGCCTTTAATTCTTCAACAACAACAAATAATTGTTGTCAAATAAGAAGAATTTGACAATTTATTTTAGAAATTTAAATATTACTACTTTACTTTTCATTTCTTGACACCCATAATGTAGGTCAGCGATGCCATGTTGCACATTTGTGTCTATTTGCATAACTCTTTGGGCACACTGAGAGAAGGATTATGGGAATTCAGCCAATGCAGTGGCTATGGAGGCATATTTGTGTCTTCTAAAGCGCCAACAGCAATTCACCAGATGTGACTATGCATACATCGAAGCTGATTGGCTGAATAATTGGACGTTTTTTGTTTTTATTTTGCCCACAGGGAACCATACATAGCAACAACATGTATATGTGGTCTGCAAAGCTCTGCGTAACACCTGTGGACTACAAATGCAGGACAACGAAACTAAGTATTGCCTGGAGATTTCACATACACGCACACACCATGCTCGATAATATCCATTTTTTGGTTTGCTTTTTTTTTAAATTCCATTTAAAGAGCACTTAGATTGCACATGCTATGTAGTTCTCTACAGGGACATTTAAATGCCAGATCAATTGTTAATGTAATTAATTACAACAACAAGCATTACAGCTTTAATTAGTGTGTTTGTTTAAACAAACATGCTGTTTTGTTGTTTGGGTGCTTTCATAAAGCCTTTCCATTTAATATTAATCTCTTGTATAAATAATGTGACCTCCAAAACATTAAAACACATTTGGAATTTGAACATCCCAAAGGTGCTCTACTGGATTGCAATCTAGTGACTGTGGGGCCATTTAAGTGCAGTAAACTCAGTTTCATCGTCAAGAAACCAGTCTGAGATATCAGCTTTGTGACATGACACATTATCCTGCTAAAAGCAGGAAACTTGGGTACGCTGTCGTCACAAAGGGTTGGACATGGTCAGCATGCTTTCATGCTGTTTACACCAAACCCTACATCCCATCCCAAAATCTGAACATTCTAGAACAGGGGTGGGCAATCTCAGTCCACGAGGGCCAGTGTCCCTGCAGGTTTTAGATCTCACCTTGGGTCAACACACCTGAATCACATGATTAGTTCGTTACCAGGCCTCTGGAGAACTTCAGGACATGTTGAGGAGCTAATTTAGCCATTTAAATCAGCTGTGTTGGTTCGAGGACACATCTAAAACCTACAGGGACACTGGCCCTCGTGGACTGAGATTGCCCACCCCTGTTCTAGCAGATATCAAGACTCCAGACATCAGGCAACAGTAATCGAGTCTTCTCTTATCCAACTTTGGCTGATTGGATATTTGTGTTAATGAGCAGCTGAAAAAGTATACCTAATGAAGTGACTGCTGAGCGTATGTTTGACAGGGTGTACACTGGTTGTCAATGGTTTGGGGCAGTTTTTACACCTTGGCTCATTTGATGAGAGACATGATTAATAGTGGATCAATGACCCTCTTGAGGGAAAACACCCACTAGGGTTTAAACCTAGGAATCTCCACCATCGGTTTCAGAGCTGAAAAGGCCTCTCAGATGAGAGGTGAAACATCGTCATGAAACTTAAAGAAGTCTATTAGCTTTCTTTCCAAGCTCCTTGGACAGATGTCTAATTAACCAAATAGAGAGCTGACACTGCAGTTAAAAAGTTTGAGTTCCACTGATTTTCCTGCTGCTGAAAAAATTTGGTAAAATATCTTAGTGACTGGCTCCCAAAGATGGGATTACTATGTTGTATGTTTTGGTCATACAACATGGATCTTGTAAGCCTTTTATCTGCAAAAGCCAGAAGCAGACTTACATTTCATTTGATCTAATTCTCTACGTGAACATTCATTTTTCTTTCTTTGGAGATTTGAATCTTTCTCCTATCAGTGAGTGATGCAAACGTATAGTAGATTTTTTTTCCATGTAATGTAAAAATTGTTAATTAAATCTGCATGTTTAAATAACAAACGTAAATGCTTGACTTTAATATCGATATCAGACTGCTTTTTGTGTATCATAATATTATCTGATTTAAAATTCAAAAAAACAACAATCAGACGTAGTGGCCACATACACCTTAAGAAGATGGGAATTACAGGGAAGGTTGTATGGAATTGGCCTTGATAAGACTCTGGCGCCTGATATCTGGGTTTGTGTTGCCACCTCATGGTCAGCAGTGGAAATCAACATGACAAGGCAAATGTGTCACTGGCATTTGGGTAACTAAAATGAGGGCATAAAATTGGCTTAGAACACTCTGTAATGAACACTCTCATAAACCCAATTACTTTAGGAGCCAGCCTGAGAATGCAGGGAAGCACTGCTATTTTTCTAGGTTGGTTTAAAAAAAGTGCAAACACTGGATTTATTTTTTTATTTTTTGTTTTTTGTACATGTACATGATCGAATTCCAGATAAATCCATTGAGCAGCCCCTGGAAGAGTTCTACTGCCAAAAACAAGAATGCAACTATTTTCAATTCCAGTTAAACAGTTGTGATTCTGAGGTATTACAACAACATTAAGCTCTACACAAATACTTACTGAGCCAACTGTAAATTTTTAGTAGCAGTGTAAATCTTTTTTTTTTATAGCAATTCCAAAATGTAGAGATGAACACAGAGTATCGAGTACAGTCTTTGGATTGTACTTGAGTTAGGTTTAGTAGAACTGAAGAGCAGCTTAGCAGAGCTTCACTGTTTGCTGTTCTCATCAAATACACTAAGGATGTAAGCACATATGAAAACTCTCTGATGAATATTGTGCCATAATTCAAAAAGAAATTGAGGGGCGCAAGATGGCTTATCTCGTTACGAGTTCATTCTCAGTGTCATTGCTTGGTTGCATGTTGTTAGATCAAGCTTTTTCATACTCGGCTATGATTAGCTTGGCTTTTGTGGGCATAATCATGCTCTTCCATGTCTTCTACGAAGGGAACCTTTTTCTCCTTTTACCACGTCAGTCTTTTCCTCAGACTGATGTGACTAAAATGTTTTAGTGTGACACTCAGAATACACACTTCAGAGTGAAGTATAAATGTTTGAGTAGAGAAAAACGGATCAATAAACACATTGTTGAGTAGAGGGAGACTTTGAAATCCCTGCTATCATCGACTTCCACAAAGGAAGAAAGAAGAATCGCATTTCCTGACTTATTAGACACTATTTTTAGTTACATCAAGTTTAAAAAGCAGCTGCATAGCTTTGCTAGCTAGCTATAACCGTTACGATGATTGGCTCACACGAGTGCTAATATCATAACTTTACTTTCTAATTTAATAAGTTTAGCTTCACTTTTTACTCTGTGCCAAAAACGAGATTGTTAATATGATGATTAACCTGGAGAACATTTTTTCCCCTCAATTATACAAAATGAACTTGGATAAGGACATTTCTTGTGCAAATGTCAATCATACAGACCTACTATTGGAGAACATTTGAAGCCTAAAATTTGCATAACGTTAACAGAAGTTCCACTTTTAAAACTTTCCTCGTACTGCTTAGGCTTGCACATTTTCAACATATACCTTCACTAAATCCAGTCAATTTTTTGTCTGCCTGCCTTATTAATATCAACAGTGAAGAAGACTGACTTCAATTGCTGCAAATCAAAAGAAATCCACCGATACTTCCTGGGTTTTTCAAAGCTCTATGCTGCTGAAGCACAAACAAAATCATTGGTTTAATTCCACCAATGTGCTCCCTTCTGCATCAGGAGAAGTCCCTTCCTCGTATGAATGTTTTTTTGAGCTAAAACTCCAACATGCCTTTTTAAAGATTAGGCTTCCAGAGCTACATATAATAAATAGACAGTCTCTGCCTTTTACCTCAAAGGTGGGACAGATAAAGGCCCTGCAGTTCAGTTAGGTAAAAAAAAAAAGCACACACAAACACACACAGCGAGAAAAGTGGATGGATAGACCACCTAAGTGGGTTTAGACTCTCAGGTACTGCGTGTCCTTTGAGTCCTTAATTATTGCACAAACTTGCAATTTGTTACCCTAAAGGAACATCAGGCTCACCAAGCTATTATCCTGGTGCTTGTGATGTGCTGCGGTGTGACTTTGACTCTTATAGTGATGTTTTTGCCATTCTATCTCCTGCAGGTTCAGTCTCTGTTGTGACAGTTTCACGGGTAAAGTGTTGACGTAGATAATAAAATCTTAAAAGAACCCTTTTAAATGTTCATTCTGTGCTTTCTGATGAGTTTCTCTTATCCCTGCACAGACATGTCATTTAAAAGCCAAGCAAAAACTAAATGAGTAAAGATCTCACAGGAATATTCTGGAAAAATTTGCACTTCAAATGTACATTTTGTCAGGTGGTCTGTGATTTGGTCCGAGCTGTCAGCACTAAGACGAACAGAGTGTTTGATTTCATACTTCTGACAAAAGGATAGCAGCTCAGCTGTAAACAGAGGAATGCTGGACATTATTCAAAAGGGGCAAAATGAAAGGAGGAAAAAAACGGTTTGTATTCTAATCGAGGAATACTGCTTTTTTTTCAGGAGTAGTAGAGTTAGTACCAGCCTGCTGTTTTATGTTCTGTTTTAATCAAACAGCGTGTCTGAAATGATTGACAGACTGGCTTTTGCCCCACACATCGGTGCATAAACAAGCTGGCAACTGACAAGGTCTTCATGTGGTTGCAGCATGAGTGTGATCAGTGTAAGCTACGTGTGATGTAATATTTATGATCTCAAGTCTCTCAGATCCTCTTCCTTTGTCATGTGGGAAAGCTTCTGTGATTGCAATCAGTTCTCTAAAAACGTCCAGAACTTACTTAAAACATTCTCATTCAAACTCTTTTTTTTTCACTTTTCATAACAAAACACTGATAGCAACTTTCACGGGCCCACACAAACAAACATGCATAACACAAGCAGACTTTCCTGTGTATCACATCTGCTGTCAGGCTACAGTCCTCGATGGTTTAGGCTCATGACAGGTTGTTTAGCAAGAAGTGTCCCTCCATTTGTGTGTGCGCATGTGTTCTCCATGTGAATATCTTCCTGCCTGCTATGAATAATTAGTTTTGCCTTCATACTGTTTGTCACACTGTGTTTGTGTGCGCCTCTATTTGCGTGGGAGTGTTGGCACAAACACTCTTTCTCATTTCTTTATATAGAAGCACATCAAGCTGGCAGCTGGATATTTTGAAGGAAGTCTCTGAGGTTCTGATTTGGGAAAAGTAGGGATAGACTGAAATGTGTGTGTGTGTGTGTGTGTGTGTGTGTGTGTGTGTGTGTGTGTGTGTGTGTGTGTGTGTGCTTGAGCCCTCATAACACTACACAGGTGCAAGCATTCACTTGCACACACCACTTTATAATTTGCTCCCTCCCTTGACAGTGTAAAACCACTCCACTTCAAGTTCCACTTAACCACCTTTTGCATCTCTATAGTAATTTAAAAGTTAATTGCCACTGTAATCAATTATTGGTTGTCATTCCACTACACGGTGAGTGTACCAGGAATACATCCCCACTCTCCTGTCTCAGGGCAAGAACGTGTCTTTGGAGTGGTGTCTTTATTGAGATAAATGATCCTGTACTAACTATTTAGACACATTATCAAATCCAGGACACAGGAACAATTCTAACACTGGCCCTGAGCCACGCTCAACTCGACTCTGCAAATGTCACCTTGATCAACCCATCTTGGATGAATATGATACACAATCAGATTCTAACAGAGCAAGGGCTTTTGAGGGGATGTATATTATTTTGTAATGTATTTAGGAAAGGACACTGTAACCTTACTAACTGTTAATGGAAACTCAAAGATTTATACAAATCTGGACTTCTCTGAGAACCATAAAAGATGTTTTTGGTAGACTTACACAACATGCTGAACATTACACACAGTACACATGACACACACACATACACACCTGTTAGCACTTTCGCATTTAACAAAAAATTTGCCTGTTTACATATCAATCTGACCAACAACAACATTAACAATATTATGGTACTTCAATATTCACTTTGTTTTAGCTTACTTTGGGCTCTTTGCATTCCTGGGAACTATAAAAAGTGTTGGAACAAATAGCAACAACATAATATTAATCAACTACTTCAGCAACTGAGACTATAACTGTTTTGCTAATATTGACAGCTGTAATAAAGGCTTTCGATTCTTTGTTAAATTACTTTTTTGCAATTTTTATGTGGTTAACTGTTATACTAGGACCATAAAAAAACATAAATTGTTTTCATTGTATTTTACCATTGCTTCTCAGATTCTGTCCTGCTGCATTTTCCCTTTTTCCACCATCCTGACTGTTGTGAAAACATTCATTAGGCAGCAACCACCAGGCAGTCATAGAGAACCAGACATGCTTTGAATAAGTGGGTATTTTTCACTATGAATGTTTTGCATGTGACGATTTATATTTTACAGTATTTTGTTACAACTTTGTATCACATGTACAGTGAGTTTTTTCATTAATTGAAACTATGTATCGATTGAGTAGTTTATATTGCTTTAGTTTAACTTTCCCATATAACGAGTTTTTGCTAAGTCTCGATTTCAAGATATGTCTCTATATACACAAAAATACGACTATATATATTTTTGTGCTTATGAAAAACTTTGCTGGAAACTGTGAATCCAAGTGAAAATTGTTAATACCACCAATACAATGAGCTGAAAGTACTCTGTACAGTTTAGAATGACAATGAGAATAAAAATAAGAAACTTTATTTATTGCAAATTTCACAAACAAAGTTTTTCACAAGACAAGATAGGAAACAAACAGCAACTAAGAGGAGAAGGTATGGAAATACAGTTAGCACAAGATGAGTAAACGTGAGGAATAAAGACTATTTTAATTAAAAAGACAGGTAAAAAATGATCACTAGGAGAAGGTCATAGGACAATAAAAATAACAACATTGACATAGATCAAGATGGAGGCAATGAAAAAGCCGTCTTTAAGAGGGATTTAGAAGATGAAAGTGAGCTTTCCAATATTTGTTTATTAATTTATTTGTTTATTTATAAGGAACCCCATTACCTTCCACAACAGTGGTTGCTGGGCTTCCTGGGGCCCAAACCATCAAATACTATCGAATAAATTGTTACACAATGAGTTGGATGCAAAATATCCACATAATTTGGCTCTTACTTCCACAATAAGATTTTACAATTCTGAATATGATCTCCTCGGGGAAATTATTCCAAAGAATGAATGTCCTAACTGTATTTTGCTGATTTAGCAAAATACTGGTTAAATAAAACAGTCATTGTATAAATTGAATAAATTAGATGCTTACAATCAAGTCTGTAAAATATGACCATGTCGAAGGTCTAGAGCAGGGGTGGGCAATCTCAGTCCACGAGGGCTGGTGTCCCTGCAGGTTTTAGATGTGTCCTCGAACCAACACAGCTGATTTAAATGGCTAAATTAGCTCCTCAACATGTCCTGAAGTTCTCCAGAGGCCTGATAACAAACTAATCATGTGATTCAGGTGTGTTGACCCAAGGTGAGATCTAAAACCTGCAGGGACACCGGCCCTCGTGGACTGAGATTGCCCACCCCTCGTCTAGAGTGTTGAGTATTGTAAGGCTAACAGCCCTGTAGTTTAGCTCAATAATGGCCCTGAAATGGCATCCTATTAAAAGTAGTGGAGGAGTACAAAGCAGGAAGAATTGAGAAAAGGATCCAATAAGCTGGAAAAGGTGGAGGTATGGGGATAACATATATTAGGAGGAGAAGTAGAGGACAACAAATGAGGAGTTTAGGGACGGGCATGGGAGAGTGTGAAGAAAGACAAGGTGTCTGAAGGGAAGAATAGAGGGAGCAATGGTGAGCCAAGGAACAAAATGACAGTTGAGAGATTGGGGTTTAAAGAGG
The DNA here is from genome assembly GCF_018398535.1 of Haplochromis burtoni. Classification (NCBI taxonomy): domain Eukaryota; kingdom Metazoa; phylum Chordata; class Actinopteri; order Cichliformes; family Cichlidae; genus Haplochromis; species Haplochromis burtoni. The sequence goes on from NW_024582770.1 coordinate 248,837, forward strand.
AAAATGGATAAGGAAGAGGAGTCAGGGGGAGAAGTAAGGTGTCTGGGGATGCAGGAGTTCATTACAGAAGATTGTAGATGCCTGCGCTCTATGGCAATTATCTAGATGTAGTGTAAAGGAGGGGAGGTGGAGTTTGCTGTGCCTCTCAGGGGCTTGGCAGGTAACTGATGCTGTTGTTCTCCATGGTGCACCCCACCAACGTGTGTGTGTGTGTGTGTGTGTGTGTGTGTGTGTGTGTGTGTGTGTGTGTGTGTGTGTGTGTGCGCGCGCGTGCACTAACAGCACTGTAGTCAGGACTAATTGCCTAAAGTAGATGTAATGTTGGGAAAAAGAAGGAGTATGGAACAAGAAGCTGCAAGTGTGAATGTGTGTTTTCCATTAGTCTCTTATAAGCCCTATATGGGATAACAATATCAGAAAAATAACACCTTCATATTTTCTAACAGAAACTTTTTGATCAATTTATACGCTTCTTGATGCAGCATGTTTGTAAAACAAAGTTGCACAAAGCAAAGGACAAAAAAATCCCTAAGTCTAAATGTACACCTAAATTAACTTAAATCCATTGTTGAGAAAATGTGCAAGAATCAGTTGAAAGTACAGTACAGTGTGGAAAAATATGAGCCACTCCTGTTTTCTTCATATTTTAATAGGAAAAATGAAAAATAGGTCCAGCAATTAATTTTAAAAATGTGCAAGTGTACATGGAAATACAGAATAAAAGGCAAGAAGAGAGTTCCTAAAGTTCTACAGTTCTGATTTTGAAAGTAAGTATTTAGTATGACCACCTTTATTCTTCAACTCAGCCTGAACTCTCTTGGGCAAGCTTTCTTGTAATCTCTGTAAGCAGTCTTCAGGAATAGATCTCCAGGCTTCTTGAAGGACATTCAAAGCTCTTCTTTGGATCTTGGCTGCCTTTTGTTCTGTTCTCTGTGGAGATGATCCCACATTGATTCAACAATGTTGAGATCTGTGGGAAGTAAGTCCAGGAGTAATGGCGTTCCAATGGGTGTTTTTCTCTCCAAGTATGCTATTGCTGTATTGGCAATGTGTTTGGGATTGTTCATAATTAAAATGAAGATGCTGCCAATGAGACTCTTCCTAGATGGAACTGCACGGGGGATCAAAACCAGATTTTTCTGTGTTTGTATTTCCTTCTATTTAAATAATCAATTATCTCCTACAGATATTTATTAGCCCTGGAAGTTCTTCCTTTGTCCTCCACCCATCCAGTTTCATCAAACAATTTAAAGACAAACTGCACACAGTGCTAAGATATGCCAAGTTTCTTTTAGTTAATAGCATTTTGGAATCACCTTGCTGGTGCAAAAATACAATTTTATGCTTGTCAAACTTGATATGAAAGTGTATTTTTTGTAGATTATCCCAAAGAAATGGGAAAAAATCATATTTTTGGAAGATGCTGCTAGAAACAAAGAGCATAGAGATACAATTTAAAATTGGCTCTCTGCTAAGTTGTCTGATGAACATTGGTTCATCCCTTGAGTTAGGTCCCTTGTTGTCCTTAAATGATTAATGGAAAGGGGTGCAAATAAGTGGTCCGCAGGTGCGCATTCGCTGTCAAAATAAAAGACGCGCACCAGATAAGAAGTTGCAACGCGTGTTTGCGTACATAAGATTTTCTGGGGGAGGACAGACATTTGTTTAGAACTCTTAAAAATGTCGAAGAAGCAATTATTTTGGTGTTTCTCCACCTCCAAAGAAATGTCAGAAGGAGTCCGGACCGCAAAAGAAGCGCGTATTTTCGGAAAAGTAGTTGCAGGAGGTGAGCTGGCTTCAAAGAAATGATGAATGCACAGAGATGTGGTGCAGAATATGGCGTGAAAATCACACCCTAGCGGACAAAAACAGTGCCTTTTATATGTAAGCAAACGCGCGTTGCAACTTCTTATCTGGTGCGCGTCTTTTATTTTGGCAGCAAATGCGCACCTGCGGACCACTTATTTGCACCCCTGTTAATGGATCAGAGAGAAGAAAAACTTCTGAAAATGCTGAACTACAAATACTAGACTGAAAATAAATGAAAAAGCAGCCAATGACATTCAGAAAGCACCGAGAACTACTGCTCAGGACCACCTATATCAAACTCTTTTCTGTTTGTGGGACACATGCAGATGAATTTTATCAGAGTAGGCTAGATCAGTAAAACTCATGCATAATATTCTTTCAGTGTAAAGAGTATAAGTCCATTCTGATCATGTGACCATTTAATGAGCATCACTGAAAAATATCTTCTTGAAAACTGGTTCAAAATTCAAACATGTCTCATCAATGCCACTCTTTTCATTTAACAATGTAACATAAACAAATATCAGCTTAATTCTCCACCTTTGGTGTGGAATGGCAGGGTCTCTGTAAGGTCTTTTAGATAAGAAGGCTGTGAAACTAATGATAGACCTTTGGCCTGGACTAATGAAAAGCATATAGATGATTCAGAGCAACATATGTTTCCATGGAGATACTGTCTTTTTCAGGGAACCCCTTGTATATTTCAGCAAGACGATATTAAACCACATACTGCAGAGTCCAGGTGCTGAACTGGCCTGCCTGTAGCCCACACCTTTTACCAAGTGATAACATTTGGCACACCATGCAGCTATAAGACAAGAATGGGAAAACATTTCTCTCCCAAAAGTTTGGTCTCCTCAGTTCCCAGACATTTACAAACTGTGCTTAAAAGAAGAGGGGATTCTACACAGTGCTAAACATGGCCCTGTCCCATCTTTTTGGAGACATGTTGACGTGTTCTTGGTTCTTGACTTTTTATTATTATATTCAGTTGTGTTTTGCCGCTGAGGAAGAGCAAAAGTGGAATAGCATCACATTAAATAATTGCAAAGTGTGTGTTTACTGTGCTTTACAGAGAAGAGAAAAGTGATAACCAAGATTAAAGATGGTGAAACAGAGCTAACATCCTAATGATAATGATACTATCTTTTGTTTATTCTGCTATCATCTGCCCATCATCGTTATCTGCTCTATATGGTATCCACTCAAGTATTCTCTAGCCATATGGAAATATGCATATTAAAGAGAGAGCATTCTCATGGTGGGAATATGAAAATGATGATGCTAAATTTAGTCATTTATCTGCATTATGTTTTCCTAAGGTCCCTTTGCATTTTGGGCTGCATTTTAAAATAATATAAAGAAGAAAATGTAAAATAGAAAATGCTAAATCTGCATACCACATATTTATTCAAAGGAAGAGTTTTCACTAACTGCACTGACAGAATGCGTATTAGAATAACGAGAAGGAATTTATATCAGGGGGGAAAAAAATGACAATTAACTCAAAAGATGATTTCATATTGGCTTCTGCTGGAGGATTTTTCCCTCGTGGCAAGTCCCAGCTGCATAAGATGACTCATCCACATTTTAATTTCCATTACATTTTTACTTCTGACAAATGAGGGGAGAAAAATAATTTATTTTTGCCAACTAACCGTTCTTGGGGAGAAGGAAGAAAGCAATATTTACTTCCTCTTTTGTCAAAAATCAAAAGTAATTTGAATTTTTGCTTCATCTCAAACCCCATAGTGCAAGAATCAGAGCTTTCAGTTTCTTAAGTTAACATTGCTTTGACATTCATTATGAATAGAATAGTAATGCTGGCTCAGGATTTGTGTTGCATCAAGGGGAAAGAGACAATGAGAGAAAAATAGAAATGGTAAGGCGAGTACTGCACTGGATTCAAAGTACAAAGTCGAGTCAAGGGTCAACAAGATTACTTTGAATCAAGGGAAGCCCTGAGGGGAGAAAAAAGTGTTGGTGTAGAAAAAGAAACCCAGGATTCTTGGATTTCCAGAATCTAACAGTCATAATACTATTAAAAAAAATTAGTCCTTACAATGAAAAGATCCAAACAACAGACACTGAAAATATCATAGCTTCAAGTTGGCCAACTCAAAGCCTTAACACACATCCAATAAAACAGAGACTATTGTGTGGTAAGTAGCATCCATAAAGCTACCATATAAAGAAAAATTAGGCAGGCACTTTTGGAAAGTCTGGTTTAGAGACGAGGAGAAAAGATGCATAAAAATGTGAGCTTTTACATATTTAGTTTGTGTAAATAGTCAGCACCAATTTCTACGTGCAATCATGAAGGTAAAATGATCAAAATGTTCCCTCCCTGCTGAAATCAAGTTATAATTAAACTGCATAAGCATTAAAGTTTGTTTTAGTGGCAGATGGAATTGTAGTTGGTAATTTATTCAAAGTAGCTGTTGGAGATTATCCAACACAGTAGAGTAGATGATGAAGTTTGGATCATTTTACTTTCAACTGTTTTCTTTTTCATATACACATAAAGCCATCAATCATTTTTGTGATGTATTTATGTGATGTATGTGTCGTTTGACTGTATAGCTCTTTATGTGGTTGCTCTTTTTTTATGCCATTGTCCACCAGTCACTAACCACTGGGCAAGTCTTTTATGAAGAAGGTAGGAGTGTTGGGATAAGCTGAAAGACAGTATTAAGACTTCTCCCTAACGGTCATTTTGACATCTCTTTCTCTCTCTCTGTCCCTCCAGTCTACTAATTTAGTTCATATTCAGGCCCTGTGCAATGACTCAGGTTATATCTACCCACAGCAACTCCAGGATATTTCCCAACCATCTAAATGTCAGCCCAGTGGAGCAATAATGCTACATAACCATCTGACTCACCAAGACACACTTTTTTGCCAAGTGGACATGAATATATGTAGGAATTCTGGTACACATAGACAATAACACACATAAGTAAGCACACTGCCATGCTAATACTCAAAGTACCCAAATGCAAATAATGAAGTGATATCCTGACAGACTGTCACTCAGTGGCACTTGGCTTTTCCTTGTGAAGAGACTCGCTTGTGCTTATATATAAAGTGCATAACATCCTGGTTTATCAGCCTGTGGCAGAATGGGGCCTGGGGTGTTTGGCCTGCAATAATGTAGCAAGCAAGCATTACTTGGCTTAGCTTTTCTTAATCCGTGCATCAAGCTATGATGTGTGTATGTATATAATTCTCTTTTTAAAAAGATTATTGAGCCTATAATGCATTTTGGGGTTAGCTTGAAAAATAGGTACCATCATAGGTCAAATGTGACATATTTCCACGAATATTTATTATCCACAGATATCAGTGTAATTCCATAAATGTTCTCAATACAAAACAGGCAGTACAATTTTAAGCATAAAGATAAAATACATTTGAAAGCTGACCTTACTGTATTTGACATTGAAGTGGTCAGAGGTCCAAAGGAACGAGTTACAATTCCTATATATCATTCTCTGTACGCTTATATGATGTCACTACAAACAATGGCAGTTAGAAATACTGTTTTAAATAGCATTATTATCACTTTGACCTTCAGATCAATTTATTTACCTTAAAGTAGAGATCAAAGGACAAACATGACATAATTGTTTAAAAAGCTTTAAATGCTACTTACTGTAAGAATGATAGTTTTTGGGTTTCCAAGGCTTTTTTTCAGTTTTCAACCAATGAATCATTAAATTAACGTTGGTGGATGTACGCTGAATTTTAATATATTGTTAACATGTTACATTGTTCCACCCAAGCTGTCAGGTTTACATATAATTACATAACATTATTTATCTAAAAAATATATTTTTTACATTACTTGTTAAAAACGTAACCTTACACATTGTATTTAACAGCTTAAACATTTTACATCAAATTTGTTTAGCCTTTTATTACCATTTAAGAACGAGTCATCTCATGGGGTTTCATACTGTAAGATAAAGGCTTTACATAATGATACATACAAGGGAACCCAACAAAACCCTTTAAGCAAGCACTTGGGGACAGTGGGGATAAAACAATTCTCTTTAACAGGAAAAAAAAAAAGCGATAGCAGGGCAGCCTTCTGCCTAGCCTGGATGAGGTGACAAAACAAAGAGAAAAGAAGAGCAGAGAAACATTTTGTTTATTTGTGGTGGAACAAGGGCAGGGATAGTGGGAAGAAAAATATATGTGCAATATATATTCAAGATTTCAAGAAAAGCGTATTTCAGGTTTGTGAATATTTTATGAGGAATGAAATACATTGCAATGCAAATGCATTTTGGTGAATAACACTGAAAGTTTCCAAATATTCTTTTTTAAAAGAAAACTCCAAAGGCCACCTCTAAGTGCATATGACTTAAACATTTATCTGTCCAATACAAATAGTAAATTTTTTTACATGAGAAAAGAAAAGAAAAGAAAAGAAAATAAGATGGTGAGATGTACCGAAGGAAAAGTAACTTACAACAGACTCTGGCAATTAAGAGCACCTCGTTAAGAAAGCTCTCAGTGACTAATGGACAAAACACACAGGCACAGACACACACCACAGGGAATGAGTGATGGCCAAATGTAGACATTTAGCAACGTCAGTAGTTAGATCTTTGCATCCTCCCTCTCCTTCATTTTTCCTTCCCTCCCCCACCTCGCCCTGTCACATTCACAGATTGCAAATAATGAAATCTGAAAAAATAAAAATAATTATATTACTGAACCACTGAGGTTTCAGAGTTCCCTCCAAATGGTACTGAATAATAATTGGATCTATGTTTTAGAGTTCATCACCACCAAGATATCCAAAAAAAAAATGGTGCTGAATGCTGAATGCTTCACAGTGTGCCACTAATAACAGTGCACTGCCTTTGTTTCTGCTTATGAAACAGTTTAATTTCATCACTTCTCTTCCAAAGAAAATCCTCACTTAATGCCCATGCTCAATATCAAAATTTAATTTGGGTAAATAGGTTGCCGCTGTAGTATCTCAATTAACGGGAATGGGATGCCTTGCTTCTGCGTGCAGACTCACTTTGTGATTTGAGATGATTATAGTGAGATTTTTTTCCTCCCCCAACAGTCTACTCTAGCATCACAGCAGTGCCATTGTTGCTCACTGAATTTCAATTCCTTCTCTCTGTTTGTAATGCCGCAACTCTAATCTGAGAGTGGCTTGTGTCCAGCTGAAAAAATAAAAGATTCTTTGTTTTCTCAATAAAATTACAGTCGGGTTCAAGACATGTTTGAGACATGCTGCTGTGCAGTTCTGTATTCTTTCCCTTGTGAGGCCTGAATCCACCACGAGCAGCCTCATGTTGTTACAATCAATTCACTCGCACACACCGTGGCTTGAGGCATCTATATTTATACACAAGTCGTGTGGGTCACAGAGAGGGCCAGGCTGGGTTGTTTGTAGTCTGGAGATTGAAAAATCTAGCTTCTGATTGGAAGGTCACAACTCTGAGTCACAGTAAGGGATGAGAACATGGTGCGGACCTTAAAGGTTCTGTCAGTGAAATATGTCTCTTCAGGAGCATCTAGTGGCTGACATTATAAACTACATGAACATCTGCGCCGACAGTCATCCATGTTTTACTTTTTACCATATTGGCTTTCATGTTCACGATAAACTCCAGAAAAGCATAAGAACACAAAACAAAGTGACTTGAGTAACATAATGTCAAATTTCTCTTTTACTTAATGCTTTTCATTTCTTCTTTATTCAAATTTTTACAGGGACCTTTTAAGCCTCCTTTTCCTGTGATATTTTTATCATGACTGATGAAAACTGAAAATGTTTTCTAGGTAGAGAACGTGGGGAAAATAAGATCTCTTGGCATTTCCTGCAGCTGTAAATACATATTTTGTCCTCAAAGACTTTTCTGTCTGGTTGAAAATAAAATATAAAAATGGCTGCAGTAGTTTTAAATGAATTTCCTAATCCAAAAATAAAGATGGCAGTTCAACATGACAATGCTCTGTGCTCGATTGTGTCACAAATAATCAAAATGTTCACAGTGATACTATCACATCCTTTATTTTGTAGAGGTGTGATTGTTGATCAAATGCCTATGTTGTTTTTGCATTCAAAATGTTCTTTAATTTTTATTTAGTTTGGGAAGCACAGTGGAACAGTGGATTAACACTGTCATCTCACAGCAAGACCAGGATTTGAATCCACCAGCCAGCTGGGGCTTTTCTGCGTGGAGTTGGCAGGTTCTCTTTGTGCCTGCTTGGACTTTCTCTGGGTACTCTGACTTCATCCCACAGTCCAAAGAAATACATGTTAGGTTAACTGGTGATTCTAAGTTTTCAGTAAGTGTGAATTGTTGTCTGTCTGACGAGCTGTCCAGGGTGTATCTGACTTGTTGCCCTAGTATAGCCCTACGCCCATTGTGGCCTTGAATTGGATAAAAGAAAAAAAAGGATTCATTACATTTTCATTTTTAGCTGATCACAGTTTCGGTTGGTTCTGGCTCAAACTGGTAGACCAAAGGGTTATATAGCATAAGGGTAATAGAAAGAGAGAAAGGAACAACTGAGCCATAAGTTAATTATAATGATCTCGTCCAATAGTGACGAAATCTTATGCAGTTGTGACAATAAATAAATAAATACTTGTTGAATTTTTTTAAAATATCTATGAAATTGTGCACAATAGCCAAACGAACCATTGTAGCGAAGACCTTTGTTGCTTTAGAAAAAAAAAATTTTTCCAGTTGGGCAGGATGTGCCTGTTGAAAAATCTTAAAATCGCAGTAGTCGCAAACTGAGGAGTTACTGCCATTGATCAGCAGAATTTACAAAGTGGCTGTAGCTCAGGCAGTAGAGCAGGTCATCTACTGATCGGAAGGTTGGTGGTTTGATTCCTGGCTTCCCCTAGTCTGCATGCCAAATATCCTTGGGACAAGATACTAACCCCAAATTTCTCTCCGATGCTTCCATTGGAGTGTGTGTGTGTGTGTGTGTGTGTGTGTGTGTGTCGTGTGTCTGTGTGTGTGTGTTGTGTGTGTGTGTGTGTGTGTGTGAATGTTACTTAGAAAGCACCAAGAAAAATGTGAATGGGTGAATGCACAAGTTGTGTAAAGCACTTTGAGTGCTCAGAAGAGTAGAAAAGCGCTATATATGAACCAGTCCATTTGCAAAGTCTCCTTTTGAAATTATAGGCACTGTGTGCAAGGATATATTACAGATTGCACCTTTAGTTGGAACACCTTCTCCCTGAACAATTTCTGTAGTGTTGATTGCGGCGAGCTGCCACCAGCAGTAATTGCAGTTCCATGGTGTGAGCTGAAACGAAGTCTGTAACTTTTAACAAGTTCAAGAAACAATTGATGTGCTTTAGAAACTCTCATTGCAAAGGTATAAGCACTTTCAGTTCAACCAATTTTGCTCTCATACGCCATATGATTTGACTTCCTTTTTTTTTTCTTTTTTTTTAAATTGCTTACATGTGCCTGATGATTTCCAACCATAAAAATAATGGCACTTGTGACTGCCCAGAGAAAATGATAGGAAATTAGATTGGAGAGTGAGTTGGGGGCACTTGGATTGGCATGAAAATAATGTCTGGCTATGGGTATAAAACACCCAGCACTCTAGTTAAGAAAAAGCAATAATTTCTTTCCTATCATTTTAGTTTTGATTTTGAAGTTTTGATTGAATCACTTTCTCATCGGGTGACACAATTACATTTTTAATGGGAAACTAAATTGAGTTGAAATTGCTCCTTGCATTAAAAAGGAAGTGCCTGCCACTTTGATTGAAGAATAAAATCACATTTCCCTCCTGCTTTTTTATGTTCACGCTACCTGTCTTTAGGGATTCATTTTAACTTGACACTGTTGTTTATATTCACATGGTCTTTTGTCAACTATGGCAGCTTTTGAAGTGGCAGTCTGAAATAAATGCAAGCACTTACCAACCCAAGCAGATTAATCACTTTATTCCTGTGTTGGTGCTGTTGGTAAAGTTTTACTTCCTTTATAAACATCCGAGTTCTCGTCATCAATAACGGTTGATATTGTTTTATCACTCCACTTTACAATATCTTTTTGAAACATGCACATACGCCGCACTCACTTTTCACATCCCACAAAACCTACAGTGACAGATGATGATGGTATATTCTGATAAGATAAATGATGATACGCCTGAACAGCTTAAAACAGGAGACGCAGACTGAGAGAGGAAAAAAAACAAAGGTAATATTAGATAAAGGGGAAAAAATGGCTCTGGAAAAGCAATAAGGGGCAGTCATGAAGAGACAAACGGGAACATTAACAAAAAGTGGGCGCAGATCCTAAGATGGAAAAGATCTGGGATAAATCATCAGGCTCTAAAATTATGAATTCTTTTCAGTTCACCTTTTTTCCCCCACTCACAATTCTGATTAAAAGAAAACAGCTTCGAGGGCAATGAGAGCAGCATCTGCCTCAATAAAGACTAATCTTTCCATTCATAGTTCACATTCTTTTGTGTTTCTATTTTTTCATTCAGAATATTTTTCATTCTTATTCACTTAGTTTTATATATATTTTTTAAAAAGGCCTAATTTCTCGAATTAATCCCTTAAAGTCTGATGAGGCAAAATAGGACACCAAGAAAAAGTTAAGGGATTAATTAGGGAGAGAGTGTGGTAGACCTAATGTAAGCATGTGTTTAAGGAAGAGAGTTACACAGGAAATAAAGAGAGCAATACCCTTGTGAGACCTCAGTATTTACTGCACTGTTAAGCAGCACTCATTTATCTTATGAAAAAGCTCACACATACACACACACACACACACATATCTATACATATGGGTGTGTGTTTGTGTGTGTGTGCTGATTAGCGGTATATATAAATGGCCCAGTGAGGGCCTTATCCCCAGACAGCTCCTCTAATTGGCTTCATCTAAATGAATGGGTTGAGCCAAGTTCTTTATTTCCTGGCACTACTAATGCTCGATATTTAATAGTGTAGTGCCACACACAGGTACGTCCACGACAGAGTGTGCATATATCTATAAAGCACAAATTTCTTCATCGGCACTGCATTCAGGCTACTACATTTGGATTTGTGGGACAGAAAAGAAAAATTGTCACGATAACTAAAACTGAGCTTCAGCTGCTGCTGAGAAACACTCAGGATTCATTTTGCATTCACGAGCACGAAGCGTAACAATTTAAGCAATGGCTGTGGACAGCTTTGCAAATCAAGAATAACAAAGACATAAATACTGTAATCACCCTGGACCACAAGGCAGGCGGGTATAAGAGAACATAGCATTGTGGGGAGAACAGAATGGAACAAGTAAAACTGAAATAACAGAGGTAAAAATCTAAGGAGAGGAATGAGTGGCGCATAGTGAGATAAAGAGAAAAATAGATGGTTTAGGTGTCATATACCATGATTAAAAAGCTGGACTAAAACAAGCAGAGTAAGATCAAAACAGGAAGTGGGTCCGACAAAGGGGATAGAAATGAAAGAAGGAAAGAAAGGAGAAAATAGCTCCTGAGGTCCTGAGAGAAGCTCTGAGCTGAAGTTATCAAAGGCACACGGAACAGAGAAAAGTGCTGCAAGGCCCTTTTTTTCCACAGGGGTTTGAGATGACCAAGATCATGTTTGTCAGTAACTTCACACTTTTAACTGGGAAAACATTTTAAATGGAAGTGTAGTCTCAATAAATGAAAATGTGCTTCTTATTTGGCAATTTGCATGGCAACTCAAGAAAGAAAGATAAAAAAAAATCTAAATGAATTTGTAGTTATGGGAACGTGGAAGCATTGTATCCAAGTTTACTTGCAAATTCATATAGACATTCATAAAAACAACTTTTTCTCATCATTTTTCACTCACTCAGCTGGTATCGCAGTAAATGTTTCCCCCTGCTGCCAGTCCTCAATATAAAAGTACATTCAGTACGTTTTATAGTCAGCTTAAGTGTCTTCACAGCTGCCCTGACCCCATACAGTGACAAGAAAATGCTGACAAGACACAAATGTTATTCTTTAGCGGTAAACTGTACTGTACCCTGTATGTGTGTGTGTGTGTGTGTGTGTGTGTGTGTGTGTGTGTGTGTGTGTGTGTGTGTGT
>NW_024582770.1:261540-272627 GCF_018398535.1 Haplochromis burtoni
GTGTGTGTGTGTGTGTGTGTGTGTGTGTGTGTGTGTGTGTGTGTAGGCTATAAACTGCTTATGGCTCTGATTACCTGTTTGAATGCTATAAATATTTGAAATGCTTCAAATTCAGTTCTGAAGGTCAGTGATGATGGAAATGATTATGATGATGGCGGTGATAATGATGATGATGATATTTACATGATTTAATCTTGTAATTACTAATGGCATTTGATCTCATTTCATTTGAGTTTTTGCAAAGGTTTTTCACTTAAATGTCCAGTATGTAAATGTATTTACTCTGAAAGGACTTGATGTTTTGCAGTAGCACAGCAGCCAATACCAAGTGGCGTTACGTTACTTTGCTTATGTTTTATTCTTTATTCTATTTATCTTTATTATTTTTCCAGTGTTACTTCAGTAGATAGCTCTGCTTGTGGTATTGGTCTTAACTATGGTCTTAACTATCAATTTACACCATTTCAATGCTGTATACACATCATTTAAGTAATAATGCAGTCAAGTAAATGCAATAATAAAAAGCTTCAAAAGTGATGTTCATGCTAGCATATCTGATACTAAATCAAATCAATCAATCAAATATCTATTTTTCAAATTGATATAGTTGTGCTGCAATTACTGGGTGGTATAGTTTTTTTGGGTTGTTTTTCTGAGTTCCAAAACTCAATAGATTGTGTTAATTGTAAAGATAAAATGAAAAAAAAAAGATATTTTGTTTTCCTTAAATGTGTTTTGTTTTGGATATATGGAGGCGTAAACTATGTAATGAGAAATGAAAATATGAGGGTAAGTATTCTAATCATAAAGATAATAAAATTAACTCAAAATAACCTGTGTATTTCTATAACATACACTGTTATTAGTTCATTACTAATTATTTACTTTTTTCTATTGTTTTCTATTGTTTAGCTAAAGGACATTTTTATTGTTATTTAACTGCAGATTGACAAAGATAATTTATGTAACATCATAGAGCAGTTTAGCCTAAAAATGACTTTGCCCACTTTTTAATTTATTTATTTATTATTTATTTGTTTTGTGCTTTTAATCAAATACATTTTTTTAAAAGAAATATAAGACCAGAAATAGCCTTAAAAACATAACAAAAGCTTGAATGATACTGATAAAGAGCATCCTCTGCAAGGCCAAATGCCCTTGCTTTTTTATAGAAGCCTTTTAGATCTGTGCAATAGGTTAAGCCTTCCACTTTGCTCTCTGTCTTCATTATCCATCCATCCATTCGCTTCCGCTTCTCCTTTTCAGGGTCGCGCTGGAGCCTATCCCAGCTGTCATAGGGCAAGAGGCAGGGTACACCCTGGACAGGTCGCCAGTCTGTCGCAGGGCCAACACACAGGGACAGACAACCATTCGCGCTCACATTCACACCTAAGTGGCAATTTGGATTTCCAATTAACCTATCCCCACAAGCTGCATGTCTTTGGACGGTGGGAGGAAGCCGGAGTACCCGGAGGGAACCCACGCAAACACGGGGAGAACATGCAAACTCCACACAGAAAGACCCCGGCCTGATGTGGAATTGAACTCAGGACCTTCTTGCTGTGCAGCAACAGTGCTAACCACCGTGCCACCGTGCTGCCTGTCTTCGTTATGTTTTTATGAAATGAACCATAAAGATTTGCATAACAGATATTGTCTAGCTGTCTTTCAGCAGCACTGAAATATATATTTCCCCTTAGCTCTTGCCTTGGTGGATGAAGGCTGATAACCTTCAGGAATAAGAGGTTTGCAGTCAGATCTTAGTGTCTATTCAGGGCATCCAAGATAAAGCGGCAATGACTGGATAGTAAACATCATCAAAGAGGCAAGAGACAAGTTTATTTCCATCTTGAAAATGAAAAATACCATGTTTCTATTCTAAGTCACTTGAGTGCTCAATTTTCCCTAGCTGAAACTGCATGAAAACTTATTTGTTCCAAAGTGAAGTATTGCTTTGAAAGCAGGACAGGCAGGGTGAGAGTGGAGAAAAACTAGTAGAAAGAAACAGGAAGAACAAGGGAGAGAAACTAATTAAGGAGTAAGTGGCAGAAGGAGAGACGAGAAGGAGAAGGACTTCAGTCAGAAGGCTTTACTTCGCTGTATGGACGTGTGTGTGTTGTGTGTTGTGTGTGGTGTGTGTGTGTGTGTGTGTGTGTGTGTGTGTGTGTTTGGACATGCTTGTCTAACTTCTAAATCCTCTGTAAAGTCAGAGGAGTCTTTCATTCCCAAGATGAGTAAACATTGGCCCACGTTCTGTCATCACAACTTCAACAAAAAGCTGCCTGTTTGTTTTTCTCTCTCCCTCTGAGGCAAAAGCCCATTTTATGGAGAACAGATATGAAGAGTAAAGGATTGAGCTGCACCAAAAAAATAATACTGTTTTAAAAAATTGTGATTATTGTTCCTCTCTACACTTAATGAGAAAATAGAAGAGGAGGCGAGAAGGTAACATGTGTAGTCCATAATGTTCCGGCTTCCTCACATAGTCTGGGATGCACACCTCATAAATAATTCATGTTCCAGATGTAGTTATTATTAAAGCCATGGTTATGATTTCTCATATTCTTACTATTCATATGCAAAGTTGGTGATTGGTTAGCTAGTAGGAGGCTTTTTCATTTTCTGTTGCCTAGTGGAGTGAGATATTCAGCATTCATCCAATTACAGGTTTATCACATCTCCTTCCATTGCTATCTTGTCATTCACTCCCCACAGCACCCAGTGAAACCTGCTGGAATGCTGTTATCATATCAGGAAATACATGCACCTTATATGTCTCTGCTAGCATTAATATACATAATTAATCCTAGCAGATGCTAGCAGATTAATTAATATACAAATATATATATGAAAAAATCCCCACTCGCCCCTGTGGTCGGTCAATCCTTCAAGCTCGGGTCCTCTACCAGAGGCCTGGGAGCTTGAGGGTCCTGCGCAGTATCTTAGCTGTTCCTAGGACTGCACTCTTCTAGACAGAGATCTCAGATGTTGTTCCTGGGATCTGCTGGAGCCACTCGCCTATAGCTTGGGAGTCACTGCACGTAGTGCTCCAATTACCACTGGCTTTACTCTCTGGTTTTACTTTCTTCAGAGTTTAAATGGTAAATGGCCTGTATTTGTATAGCGCTTTACTAGTCCCTAAGGACCCCAAGGCACGTTACACATTCATTCATCCACCCATCCACACACTGGTGATGGCAAGCTATATTGTAGCCACAGCCACCCTGGGGCGCACTGACAGAGGCGAGGCTGCCGTACACTGGCACCACCAGTAGGCAATGGGTGAAGTGTCTTGCCCAAGGACACAACGACCAAGACTCGAACCGGGGCTCGAACCGGCAACCTTCCGATTACAAGGCAAACTCCCAACTCTTGAGCCACGGTCGCCCCATTTTAACACATAAAATGAGTAAAATTGAATTACTTGGACGGTAAATCCTATTTCTGTGTTCGTTTCCAAGATGAAGAATAATTACAGAGGTAAAACAACTTTGGTCTGCAACAGTTTTTGTTTAGTTTTTTTAGGAGGATTTTTTATTATTATTAGCAGCATGAGAAGAGTTCACAGATCCCTAAGCCCAAAACAGTACAATCTTTTACAAACGACTAAACAGCAACAGTGCTGGTAAAGCAAGACACTACAATAATTCTGAAAGTCTAACACAATCTTCAGTTGTGTTAGACTGAAGATTGTGTTTAGACCACTTAAATGTTCAACATTTAAATTAATGTAAATGTTGTGATGACTGAAGCCTTGATAATAGTGATCTACTCTGTGTAGAAAAAATGTGAAAAACCTCAAATTTGAGCTATTCAGAATTGCCTTCTTTTGAAAAATTTCAAATATGGAAAACTGGGGCATTTTACATCACAGGATTGTGGTTTAAAAGTTATACGAATACAAAGTGCAGTTCAGCAAACTTTCTAAACACTATGCCTCTCTTATTCTCCCCAGCCCATTTTGAAAGCATTAGTATCTTTACTTTTACAATTTTTTTTCAGTCTAATGTGTTTTCTGCCCTCTGAAGTACCAAAAACCAACTGAGAATAGTTTTTGTGGGTAATCAGACTTACTGAACTGAATCTAAAAACAAACAAGTGGTAGTAGATTCTACTGACCTTGATCATCCTTCCCTGGTTTAATGAAGTTTTCTGTTGAACCAGGAGATGAAGGCGTCTCCTAAGTGGTCAGGACACTGCATTAAAGCCAAATAGCTGAGAAGTCTGCAAAATGCCTTTTTTACTGGCTTTTCCTGAAGCATATCTGGGATAGAAAACCTGATACCTGGGCAAGTTTTGGTTTCTGAGTCCATGAATTAATAAACAAGCCATATAAATTTGATTTGAAATAGTAGCTGACAGGAAAAAATTCAGCGTTAGATCTGAGAGTCCTGGATGTTATATAAATGATAAGTCAGATTTAAATTTGCAAATCTTATGTTCTCCTGTCACTTGTAGATTCAAATTTTTAAAGCACATTTTAAAAAACATGATTTATATATATTTTGTATTTTAGGTTCTAAAATAAAGTCATAAAAATATAGGTTTGTACAATGTTGGAATGACATGACATGTACAGCATGTCTTCAATGTATGACCAGTTTAAATGTATGCCATTTATAGGTTGTCCTGTGCTTCTTCTTCTTCTTCTTTTTTAAGAGGGACTAGCAGATTCCATGCAAGATCAGTTATATTTGTCCATAACCTGCTGGAAACCTTTTTACAACGTACTGATATTCTTAAGAGATCCTAAGAGTTCATATTGACATGATAGCATCACAGCTGCAGATTCATCATCTGCCATGTTATCATGGTATCATTGGCTGCACTGGAAGGTCTGTGACTGCAAAGGCCATTTGAGTGCAGTGGGCTTACTGTCATGGTCAAGAAGCCAGTTTAAGATAATTTGATATTTCTGATTTGGTGTGTTATCCCACTGGAAGTAGCCATCGGAAGATGGGTGCACTGTAGGGATAGATGTGGTCAGCAACAATACTCATCCAGGCTGAGGCATTCAAGCAATGCTCTATTGGTAGTAAGAGGTCCAAAGTGTGCCAACAAAATATCCCAGCAGATGATCAGTTTCTGAAATACTCAGACCACCGGTGCCAGTCTGACACCAAAAACCATGCCGTGTTCAAAATCATTTAAACCATCTTTCTTTTTCCTATTCTGGGAATGTCAGCAGGTTGTCCTAACCATGTCTACCTGCCTAAGTTTACTGACTTACTGAAATGTTATCAGCCAATTTGAAGGACAGGTTAATAAGGCACCAGTAAATTATAGATTACTATTAAAACTTTCCACTCTATAGATACAGAGTACCTGCAAGGATTTTTTTATTAAGAAATCACACATGGCGCCTTAGTACCTTGTTAATTTTTTCATATTGGATTCAACCTTCTGACCTTTTATCTCTGACTTTTAAAGTTTATCTTTTAACTTCAGCACCTTACCCCCTAATTATACCTATTTATGTGTGGGTGCCCTTATCCATAAAATATGAAATGCATGCATGGTACGAACAGACTTCTGGCTCCTGAAAATGAGATGTGTCCGTGCCACAGTTATTACAGATTTAATTGACAGTGTGAGGATTCTTATCATAGATTAAGTTCTGTGAAAATAAGTGCTGACCTTACTGATATTCATTATTTTGGAGTTCAAGTCAATTTATTCTTTCATGTTTTCTTGGAAGGAACTTTTTATGTAAAAATGTCAAAATTTAGTTTTCTCAGTTTTATATGCAGTTGCCTAACCTCATCCAAAAGCTTAGAGCAACAGTTTAAATGTAGGACTATCGCACAATGTTTGATTTTGGAACTTTGTTTGCAAATCTAACGTACAGTGTGGTGCAGAAAAAAGATGTCCCCAAAAGATTGTGAAATTATTATAAGGATTTGTACCCATTGGCTCTAACACTGAACATACCTTACAAGCGTGCTTTGTGTGCTTGTACAAAAACGTTCACTCTAAATCCAATTACAATTGTTTATTAATTTTTTAACAGATGTGCTGTGGTGTTGCATGGAGAGAAAAAAATAGCTCAATTTTATGTATCAAACTTTACTGAGTTATGATTAAAGACAAGATCACACAATTCCTGTGTGATACTGATACTTCTCCCTATTCAAACTGCTCTGCTTTGGCATTGAGCAAGACAACACCCTGGATCCTCACGACCCACATGAAGATGACACAATCTGGCTTATTGCTGACATTTTTTTTTGTTTGGTCACTTTTGATTTATTTTTTCCTTCCTATTAGCTTGAAGCAGTTCAGCCATTCCCCTCTGACCACTGGCATCAGCAAGGCATTTTCACCCCAGAACTGTCACTAACTGGATATTTTCTCTTTACTCTAATTCTCTTATACAGCACTTTGAGGAGCCACTAATTCTATTCACGAATACCCTCTGCTGGAAGATGTGTGAATTGCTCAAGTTCCAAAAGTAGTCCTTTGTAATCAGAATCGGCCAATAAACACGATTCTGATTCTGATTCTGATTGTATCAAATCTGACTGTTTAGCTGAAGGCAAAGGCCCTGAAGTAGAATGCCATTCTTAATATTATAACTTGAAATTTACAAACCAATCTACAAAGTGCATGGCCATTGATGTGGCACAGCTCACTTATAGAAATGCCTGTACAGTGACTGTATTCATGCATTGAAGGAGGTCATTCCATCAAGGCTGAATCCAATATGATCAAGCCAGTGTTGTCAGGTTACAGGGCCTCATGGTTACAGATGTTTCTGCTCTTGCCTGAATATCTAAAAGAAACAAGCATAAAATTGAAGTTATGCTGATGTGAACAATCCACAAGCAAGGAAATAATACCTTTGCTAATATGCGTACTTCACATTACTTGGACACAACGTGTGTCATATGTTGCTGTGTCTTACATGTGTTGCTGCTGTGTGTGTTACATTACAACACTGCATGAGAGATTTTAGAAGTACGTGAAATGTTTGAAGATTTAATTTTCATTTAAGCCTGGAAAGAAAATGATCAAATTAACAACAATGGTATTTTATGGAATCTTTGTCTTGGGTTTTTAAAGAAATTAAGTTATAAACAAGTAATAATTTAAAAAGAATTCTCCAGGCCTTTCAAAGGTCTTTCAGTGTTTTTCTTTGAACATCAGATGCTTTTATAGTCATTTTGAGTTCAAGCCATTCCTCTGAAAATGATCAGCTACTGTCTGTTTTCAAAGGAATGATTTTACAATGGTCTCTGAGTCGTTCAAGCATAAAATTGGCACCTAATTCAAAGGATGAAGTAATGTTGTGTCTACACATAACAGAAAACATAGCAAAGAAATCACTCATTTTAAAGTGTAGCTTTAGGCACTTTGTTACTAGTGTCTGATGCAAAAACATATAATTTGTTTCTTTAGTTGAAATCATGAAAAATGTCAAAGATAACAAATTTTGACTTTGGCTTAAGAGGGCATTTTTGTATCAGCAAGGTGATTCCCAAAGAGCTGTCAGTCTGGCGTGTTGTCTGTTCCGAAAACATTTAAAAAGAAGTGGCAAGCCTGAAAAAATTATCCACAGCAGATGATACTGTATCAGAAAGTCACGTCTTTAAGAAACAGGGGAGAAAAATCCAACAAAGACCTGACACAGGACCTGAACGCTCCATCCCTTCAGTCGAGCCACCCACTCTGTGATCAAGCATAGGAGAAAACAGCCAGCTGAACATTATCAGTCATTGATTGGCTTTGCTGGAATCTGACCTTAGCATTACTGAAACAGTGTGGGATCAACTGGACAGATCACACCAGCCAACATACAAAAAAAGAGCTTTGGATTTGCTTCAAGAAGCTGGTATAGCTATTCTTGAAGACTACTTAAAGAAAGAGAGTTCAGGCTGTGTTGAAGAATAAAGGTGGTCATACCAAATATTGACCTTCAAGCTTAAACTACGTTTAATCCTTATATAATGTACAGTGGGGCAAAAAAGTATTTAGTCAGCCACCGATTGTGCAAGTTCCCCCACTTAAAATGATGACAGAGGTCAGTAATTTGCACCAGAGGTACACTTCAACTGTGAGAGACAGAATGTGAAAAAAAAATCCATGAATTCACATGGTAGGATTTGTAAAGAATTTATTCGTAAATTAGGGTGGAAAATAAGTATTTGGTCACCTCAAACAAGGAAAATCTCTGGCTCTCACAGACCTGTAACGTCTTCTGTAAGAAGCTTTTCTGTCCCCCACTCGTTACCTGTATGAATGGCACCTGTTTGAACTCATCATCTGTATAAAAGACACCTGTCCACAGCCTCAAACAGTCAGACTCCAAACTCCGCCATGGCCAAGACCAAAGAGCTTTCGAAGGACACCAGGAAAAGTATTATAGACCTGCACCAGACTGGGAAGAGTGAATCTACAATAGGCAAGCAGCTTGGTGTGAAAAAATCAACTGTGGGAGCAATCATCAGAAAATGGAAGACATACAAGACCACTGATAATCTCCCTCGATCTGGGGCTCCACGCAAGATCTCATCCCGTGGGGTCAAAATGATCATGAGAATGGTGAGCAAAGATCCCAGAACCACACGGGGGGACCTGGTGAATGACCTGCAGAGAGCTGGGACCAAAGTAACAAAGGTCACCATCAGTAACACACTACAACGGCAGGGAATCAAATCCCGCAGTGCCAGACGTGTTCCGCTGCTGAAGCCAGTGCATGTCCAGGCCCGTCTGAAGTTTGCCAGAGAGCACATGGATGATACATCAGAGGATTGGGAGAATGTCATGTGGTCAGATGAAACCAAAGTAGAACTTTTTGGTATAAACTCAACTCGTCGTGTTTGGAGGAAGACGAATACTGAGTTGCATCCCAAGAACACCATACCTACTGTGAAGCATGGGGGTGGAAACATCATGCTATGGGGCTGTTTTTCTGCCAAGGGGACAGGACGACTGATCCGTGTTAAGGACAGAATGAATGGGGCCATGTATCGTGAGATTTTGAGCCAAAACCTCCTTCCATCAGTGAGAACTTTGAAGATGAAACGAGGCTGGGTCTTCCAACATGACAATGATCCAAAACACACCGCCCAGGCAACAAAAGAGTGGCTCCGTAAGAAGCATTTGAAAGTCCTGGAGTGGCCTAGCCAGTCTCCAGACCTCAACCCCATAGAAAATCTGTGGCGGGAGTTGAAAGTCCATGTTGCTCGGCAACAGCCCCAAAACATCACAGCTCTCGAGAAGATCTGCATGGAGGAATGGGCCAAAATACCAGCTACTGTGTGTGCAAACCTGGTAAAGACCTATAGTAAACGTTTGACCTCTGTTATTGCCAACAAAGGTTATGTTACAAAGTATTGAGTTGTATTTTTGTTATTGACCAAATACTTATTTTCCACCCTGATTTACGAATAAATTCTTTACAAATCCTACCATGTGGATTCATGGATTGTTTTTTTCACATTCTGTCTCTCACAGTTGAAGTGTACCTCTGGTGCAAATTACTGACCTCTGTCATCATTTTAGGTGGGGGAACTTGCACAATCGGTGGCTGACTAAATACTTTTTTGCCCCACTGTATACCCATTGTGTTTGCTACACGTGAGGGGTGATAGAAGACTTTTGTAAAGCACTGTATACTGGACAGAAAAGAAGCCACAAATAGGGCCCCATTAAGACAATAAATTAAGAGTAACATTACATGTGATTCCTTCTAGTCTTAGGATCATTGAAATTGTAGGGGCCTAGATGCAGTTTGTGGAGTTTATATGATTAACATAATTTGGATTGCGTGTCTCTCATGTTTCCTGTTTGACTCTGGCAGCCTTGTGTGCTATGTTAGCATTTTCTGTTTTCCTTCCCCCTGTCTCATTGTGTGTGATTTCTCACAGCTGTGCTCTCCTCCTTTGTCTCATTCCCCCGTTATCCATCTGTATATTTAAGCCCTTTGTCTTCATCTGTTTGTTGCTGGATTGCCTGCGCATCATCCTCTGCTTGTTCCAGGGTTCCTTGTCTCAGGTTTTCCTGTTCTGTGTTTCATGTCTCCAATCAGGTTCTCGAGGTTTTTAGTTCCTTTGTATTGCTTTTGTAGTTGCTTACTTTAGTTTAGTCTTTGACATTTTCCTGTTTTTGTTTGTATTCTGTCCTCACTGTAAATAAAGGCTCACTCACAGTTATGTCTGCACTTGGGTCCTCCCTCTGCTCCTCACATCTGGCACTGCAGATGTGACATTAAAGAAGAGAAAACAGAATGTTGCTGTTTTTGTGGAAGTCTCATTAAAGTTTGTAGAGCAAAGTTGCATCAAACCTGTTGGTACCACATTTTTCTATCTAAATTCTAAATTTGTGCTTTACATTGAAGTAAACATTTTGACATGTAAAAGTTTCAGTACTACTTAAAGCAGCACTGACTATTTAAAATGTTAAAATCAATGCCTGGTTCTGCTTGGTTAACTCTTTCATTTTTGCAACTGGGGAAAAAAAAACCTCAGAGTAAACACCCTTGGATGAGGAAAGGCAAGAAAACTGATTCTTTTCTTTTTCAGTAGATGATTTGAGTGAGTGTTCCATTTTACCTGAAATACAACAGCTATCAATCTTATTTCAAGTCTCTAATGTAACTTTATTTCTCTCGCTGTGTGAATTAATACTTCAAACCATCAAAGGCTTCATGAGTTTTTTGCAATTAAATTTCCTTGGATTGTGGGAACATGAAGTCTAACATATTTAATAAACTGAGGACTGCTTATATCACCTGGTTGTTTTAGCTCTTAAAACACATTTTAGCAGGCTGACCAAATCGAAGCTGTATGACAAAGTTGTAAAATACACTACATTTGTTGACAATCTTCAGCTGAACTGAATCAAATTTAAAAATCTGTTGTTATAGTAAAAGCAATGCTCTAACTCTGCTGTGAGAGTATGTAATACACTAAATTAATGGAGCATTTTTCTAGGATGACAGTATTTCTCTGTAAATGTGACTAATTTCACACTATTGATGTCAACTCTGCATTCGCACTGATGCAAGAGATAATCTCACTAGATCATCAGGGGCCTGTTCTTCGTACGTCGCTTACTACATCCAAGATCAAATGACACATCCAAGA
>NW_024582770.1:273960-277263 GCF_018398535.1 Haplochromis burtoni
GATCACGCGAAATCGTCAACAATCTAATCCAGCTAACTTACTTAGCGAGGTACGAAGAACGGGCCCCAGGCCCCAGGAGTTAAAGATCAGAGTTAAAGACACTGTGTGCGTTAAAGAGTTAAAGACAGCATCAAATAAGCCTCATTACTTCATACGTCATATCTTTGTACCTTTATGTATTATGAGAAAGTGGGAAAGGTCGAAACAAGTTTTTAAAAAAGGCAAATACAATAACCAAGTGAACTGAAAATGTATACAGATGTTTTGTTTCACAAAAGTGCTTTTCCAAATGTGGTGCAGCAGATGGCGCTAGAGACCAGCATTGCCATTGCCGCTGGTCTTGCTGTTGCAGCTGGAGTCCAAAGAGGATAAGATGACTCATTCCACGGATCCAGACCTTCATGGTCATTTTGAAATTATATTATGTAACAAATATGGACAACAACATATACGTAGACTCTACAAGAACACACAGAAAAACAAATGCACACTAAACTGAAAGACTGTCCTTCATGAGAGGACATAATGCACCTGGGACCAACCAGAGCAGACTACACAAAGATACTGTGGCCTTCATACAAAAACAGCACTGACGGGAAAATGCTGCCAGTGAAGCATTACCAGGAATAAGACGCTGTTACCATAGTAGAGAGAAGAGGTGAGGAAAGAAAAATGTATCCTTTTCTGTATGAGATTTTTCAGATTAGCAATATGTATGTTTGGAAATGGTAAATGGCCTGCTTTACTTAGTCCCTATGGACTGGGGTGCAGGGCGTAATGAAGTTTTACTACTGTTAAAAATATTGTTGAAAAAGAAATGTCATGAAATGTGTTTAAACATGTCGATCAGTTAATATAGGTATATTTACTGATCGACATGTTTGTCGATCAGTAAATATACCTATATTAACTGACATAAACATATATTTACTGACATATATCAGTAAATATATGTCAACCAATAGATTTTGTCTATTTATAAAGCTAAATGTTATGATGTGACAGAAGTGACCAGAGAACTCATAAAAACTGTAAAGAGAACCACAGTTCATCAGATTCTGGGGTGGCAAAACTCTAGTCTTCTTTGAGGGAGACACAAGGACTACTTGAACAGATGAGAGAAAATGCTATTAGTGAGGCTGCAGACATCATTCTTCAAGTTTAATAGTTTTTTTTGTCCTTTTGTGCAAAGAAGAAAAATTGGAGACCATTCTTCTAGTTTCAGTTCTATTTTAGGAATATAAAAGCAAACTACTTTGAGAACACATCGTCCTCACATCAGGCTAAAGGAAATGAAATACAAGACTGACAGCAGAGACGTTCACACCCTATTGGTAAATGTAGCTGAAAGAAATGAGAGTTATATGTTCCTACTTTTCACCTAGAGAATTTCATGGAGTTTCAGTATGAGATATCAGGCATTTCCTCGAGGCAACGGCCCACTCCCACAAACTAACTGCTTGACTGCTTAGGTAAGGCTTCATTATGATACTGCTGCTTGCTGCAAGTTTTTCCTGTAAAAGAAATAACTAGCCTCAGCCTGAGTCACGTTGTCAAAAGTTTTTGGACTTGCTTGTTAAATATGTTTTATGTATACACACATCAGTGTGTTTTGTTCAGTGTGCTGTGCATGGATTTGACACCAGGATAAGGGATTCTTCCAGGTTTCATGGAGACTAAGAGGCTGACTAAATCATGATGGAATCCTGTAGCTGGTTCCTGGGTTCCACTGGCCAAAGCCATCACATGACAGATTTATTTATATCCCCAAATCACTGGCTTCGCCAAAAATCGCCAAACCAGCTTTCAGCAAACCAGCTCGGGTTCACAGCAAAAAAAACCTAGCACAAGCATGTGCGTTTAGATGTCTTTTGGGGTCATCATCTTGCTATCAAATATACCCATTCTTAACATTTTTTCTTTTCCTTTTTAGACTTCTCTTTCCATTTATCCTATTATCAATTCAACATTTAATTTACAACTTTTTTCTTATATTTGGCTTTAACTTGTGCTTTTTGTATCTTATTGCACAATAATAATATTTTCCTAATACCTCACTGTTATACCAAGACATTTTAAACCTAAGTCTTTAATCAAATAACTTCTTAAGGAGGGTTTTTGGCTGAGAGATGGCGCAGGTTGCCATGCAGTGGTTTTTAGCCCTTTTCTCCTCATTTCTCTGCTTCTCCCCTCCTTCCCCTTGTCTCTCACGTGGATGCGGCGAGAGCAGCATGAGGAGGAACGTTAAAAAAAGAAAAAAAGGCTCATCTTTTTTCACTGGGGCAGCTGTGCTGGTTTGCAGTCCCCTATTTGTGTCCTCTCTTCTCACAATCTATACACCTCTGCTCTTTTTCTTCATTTTTCCATGCTTCCTTCATTTTTTTCTCGTTTGAGTTGTTCAGCTTTGTCTTTTTGATCTCAACTAGGTTTTCCTTTAATTTGCTTTCACTAACATTGTAGCAGATCTGAAACATGTGCAGGCAAGTGCAGGTTCCAATAAAAGTGAATTGTGTGTTTTTGACAGTCGCTGGACTGGAAAAATGAAAATCTACTCATGAAATTGAAGTGAATAAAAGACATTTCTGAGGCTTAAAGAACTAATCTTTAAAAATGTAATTGAAATGTTTTTTTTAGATTATGTTTTGATCTAAGAATCAGCTATCACCATCACAATGATGATCAGTCACATGTTTACACACATCTGGCATTCTAGCTGTCTGTTATTATGCATCATATGGTCAAGCGGGTCCCACAACAATTTATTGGTGTTGGTGTGCTACCTGATTCACTAGAGACAGAATGTCAGATGACTGCTTCACTTTCTAAATAGTTGTTACAAGTTTTGGAGCAGTGCTTTGGGTCACTGCACTGTTATGGGAGGAAAACAGCTCTCATTAATGTTTGTCCACAGGGTGTGGTGCTGTGTTAGAAGGGAGTATGATACAAGCACAAACGTCCCACTTTACCTTCATTAAAATACCCCAAACTCACAATTTCCACAATGCTCTTTTTTTAGTCACCTTAAGCTGTCTCTTTGTAAAACATTACAATCTCCCCCCCTCTGATATTCCATCCAGTATTATTTTTATTTTATTTAATTGTCTTGCCCAAGGACGCAACGACCAGGACAGAGAGCCCTGGGGTCGAACCGGCGACCTTCCAGTTACAGATACACTTCCCAACCCCCTGAGCCAAAAAATTCCCCACTCGCCCCTGCGGGCGGTCAATCCTTCAAGCTCAGGTCCTCTACCAGAGGCCTGGGAGCTTGAGGGTCCTGCGCAGTATCTTAGCTGTTCCCAGGAC